>NC_056681.1:77900306-78012806 GCF_018350215.1 Panthera leo | reverse complement strand
TCGTATTAGGTGTTTAACTAGTTCTGAAAGTCTTCCTTATAGTCATCCAGTTGACAAAAAAGAAAAAGTCTTCAGCTGGATTAGCAGGTTAGTATTAATGAGCCTGTGATATATTGTAATAAAATCTGAGTAACAATACCAGGTGCCATTTATTAATCTCTTATTCAGTGTCAGACATAGTGTGCTGGGTGATTTCCATGTACTGTGCAACTTCATCCTCATTACACCCTTCTGAGATGGGTACTGTTATTATTCCAGTTTGCAGACGAGGAAACTAAAATTCAGAATGAGTGAACTTGCCTAAGTTGTAAGCAGCAGAGGTGGGATTCACACCAGATCTGTAAATACCAGAGTCATGACCTAGATGACCAGGGTCAGCCACCTGGGTTAAATCTCATGTGGCTCAGATCCAAGGAACTGGGAGGGGAATTGACTTTCACAGCCCTGTGGCTGTTTGGCAACATGTGTCTGGGATTACACGGGGTGAGAGCCTGGAGATGCTGGATCAGATCTGTCTTCTGTCCTGGGATGAGTCTACCAGTTTGTCTCTTCTGGGTGGTTGGTTTGAAGAAAGAGCTGAATGATGATTCCGTGACCATAGTACATGGCATACTGGACTTGATTTAGGGAGAAATGAGGGCACCAGAGGGTACAAAGATGAGAACCTAAAGGCTGGAATGTTTGTCATTGGAGCTGCAGCTTGTTTGGGGACCCACAGGGTGATGGGAGCATTTTTACACAAAGTCACTAAGAGGCCATGGGGATTTGGGGCTCAGCAGTCCGCACCAACTTTCTGGGAAAATAATTGCTAATCAGTGAGCTGTCAGCCAATTGTTTAATTTCCCTTTAGGCTAATTGAACTCTGATCGTAAACACCCCAAACCAGTGCTCTCTGACAAGGATGCCTGTGAGCTCAGTGCTCATGGATGAGCCACACCTTGCTGATGGTGTCTAGAAGGTGTGGGTGAGGAAGGTCAGGGGAGGCGACACTTCATCATTGATTTGAAGCAGCTTTTACCTTCAGTCACTGCTTCTGTTGTTTCTCAGTGGGTGGTGGGGCTGTCAGGGACTCAAAGAGAGTTGCTCTCCTGGAAAGATCAATGCGTCCTGTTCATGGTTGGGTTTCATGGGCTCTTGAAAACAGCTACTTGACCAAATGTACTTCCCAGTGTTCAGCAAGCACTTCAGACATCAGCTCAGAAATAAATATCCATCCATTACAATAATTAAAAAGATCTGATGAAGGACTTAATGTATTCCTAGAGCTGGTGATGACTTCAAGTAATAGGGCAATGATGAGCTGTGTGATTCTGAGCAAATTACTTCACCTCTCTGAGTCCCCGTTTTCTCCTGAACAGGGAGAGTAATATTACCTGCTGTCAGGGCTATTGAGAACAACAAAGAAGACAATTCATGTAAAACACGGAACACTGTCAGCCTTGGGAATTCCCTTTGAAAACAAGCCTCCTTTTAGTTTTTCAATGAAAAGATCCACTGAGCTCAGAAGCTATAATCCTGTGATCAGTTCTTGGTTCTCTCCCTGAATTTGTTTTTGGGAGTACATGGTTCACATAAACATGTCACAGGGTATTACTAGGAAAACGGCCCATTTTTTCTCAAGAGGTTTTTAATTATTTTAGCTAAGCATGATACTCATAGATGTGGGTCCTTGGTTTCTCTCTCCTGATTCAGAGGCCAAATATCCATCCAGTGTCCTCTTCGAGGTCAGCTTGGCTCCTCCAGTGGTTTGTCCACCTCCATAAATGGGCAGGTACCACAGGAGTCTACAACTGCAATGCCACTAGATACCCCACCATCCATACCTCTATGGACCCAAAGACATCCCAGCTACTGGGAGCTCTGGGCACTCATCCTGGATTATGAGTGTGAGCAGTTTCCAGAAAACCAAGATGGTGGGTCAGGTTAGGACTCCCCTCCCTTTCTCTTAGATTAGTTATAGGCTCTGGTGAGAAAACAGGCAGTTAATATGTGAACTTCCTGTGCTTAAAACACTGAGAGTGAGTGTATATATATATTTTTTTCTACATTTTAAAAATACATATAAATGTAGCACTCTTCTTTGCTCATAATGAACAAAATGTCCAAAGTAATGCTTAAAATACATTTTGAACAAACAGAAGCTGCATCTGGAAACATGGTTAGTGGGAAGTACAACTGTTTGGAGGGGTTTAAAGTTTTTTTTCCTTTTCCTAAGCAAATGCTCTGAAAAGTTCATTTTATATCAGAACAGCTTTTCTCGAACCTGTTTTAAAGTTAATTATCAAAAGCTTGCATCTTCTATCTCTTGCCTATGGATCCCTGCTGGGTTTGTTGTTTAGCTTTCCTTGGGAAAGAGTCGCTCTATAGAAGATCATCTACATGATGTCACAGTCCAGGGACTCTAACCATCCTAGCTAATCAGCTTAGAACATCAGTACCTCCTTAATGTGGGATTTGGGACCTTCTGGATGCAGGGCGAGGAGCTGAACTAGTCTGCAAGCACATCACTTTATTTCTTTTGCTTTAAGCAAGAATAATTTGCCTTTTTTCTCTCATCTTTCTCCCTTGTTGTTTTGCCCCTGAAAACTGTGCAGCAAAAGCAACCTCCAGGGTGGACACTAAATCTTCTGATGCAGGCAGAGCAGTGATAACATCTGAACTGAGGGTGCTTTTCCAGGGCATGCTTGACAGATGTAGCAGGGCCTTTTAGGATTTAGTGCTGGAGCGTATCTATTACCCACGCTGCAGCACAGCTTGGCAGGAGCTGTGTGGTAATCTCCCATGAATTCTGTCTGACTTATCAGAGCTGCTGAGCAGGTTGCTGGAGGACGCAGACGCTCTGCAGCCAGTTGGGGAAAGGCAGACCTTCCGCTGGAAGCTCTTTGAACTCTCTTCTCTGGGCACATTTCCCAGGTGGGCTTCTCCGTGCCCCGGAATGTGTCATCTGGCCCCTTTTGCTTTTGGAGATATCATGTCAAATTTGCTTTCACCCCACTGGCTTCCTGGTGTACAGTTTCAAGAGACCAAATTTAATTTCTAATATGGCTAATAGGGCCAAAGTGATTGCTTTAATGGAGTGGCAGCCTGCCTGAGCCTTTGACAAGGGGAAGTAGGGATGATACTCACCAAGATTTCTTTCTTCCTTCCCTCTCTTCCCTCCTTCCCTCCCTCCGTGTCTTCCTGCCATCCGCCTTCCTCCTCTTTTCATCTCTGGCTCTGGCAGAGGCCTGTCTTCTCTCCAGGTCTCCTCACCCAGCTTCTGCCCCAGGAGCCTCCTTTGCTTCTACCAGAATGTGCTGTTGGACAACTCTGTCCTCCTCTGCTCTAACAATTACCTTGGCATTTTATAAAAATACCAAGATTGATCACAAACACCAAATTGTTTAGATCACAGATTAAAGTTTAATTTTGGAGTTTTGCTGTAGGGTTAGAATTAGCTTCAGAGTGTGTGTCGCATAGGAGGTGCTGTAATTTGTTTTAAGGATAAGGCCTTCGGGCAGCTGTGCATAAAATGAGCATGATTCCTTATTCCCACGGTTGATTTTTGAATGGGAGTGCAATTAGAATTTTTTCACCCAGAAGCACATACAGTCAGAGCAAAGATAATACCTTGAATGCATATCAGCTTAGGAGACCTCTCCGGGAAATATATTTATTGTTCACCAAGTCCTAATGCAAAGAGATCCATGCTTTCCTTAACAACAATAAACTCACCCTTTAATTTGAAGTCTGGTGTGTTTGTAGAGACTCTTGCAGTGTCCTTGTTATTATCAAGTGAGACTTCGATGGTGAATTTTAATGTCACTCATGGGTATGTACAAATGGTTATTTTTCTTCACAGAATAGAACCTATTAGAAATCACACTCCAGTCGAGCAATGGTCTCTCCATAGCCTCAATGGCTGCACAGATGTTGCTGCCGTGCCGGGGAACCCCACTCTGGAGTGGCATGGAGCACCTGCCTCCCTTGTAGAGTGGTAGGTAGATGATACTTTTCTGATTAATGATGCTGATCACATTTGTTTCCACTGGAGGAATGTGGAATCAATGTCTGCAGAATACTCAATTAACCTGGTAAACAGAGGTGATTGCCTCTTGGTCATGTGGACACCATGGTCACTGAAAACAAGAATTTGGCTTCACTGACTGGTCAGTGTGTAAAGGGGGAACAACTCCATTGGGCTCTGCATTAGAAGTGGACATTTACACACATCCTGCTGCAGAAAATTCTAGCAGAAGCATCTATTTATCTGTCTCTTTCTATTTAGTGTATTTCTCCTAAAGAGTAGAGTCTCAGGGATTGATGCTTCTTGAGGATGGCTTCTTTCTGGAAATCAAGATGTTAGACTATCTGTATTCATTTAAGGTTTTCAAAATTGAAAATCTGTATACATTTTTTTTTTGTGTGTGTGGGAAGAAGCCTATTTCACTGAGGTATATTGTTTGAATCAATATATAACATCCCTGTTCCATGACTTTGTTGTCCTAATATGTATCTCATAGACTATTTGGTGCCACTTTCTGAAAGAAGTTTGAGACCCTCAATGGAACAATCACTTTCCCTTCCTCTGGAACCCTCTCCCTTCTACCTCAGCAAACTTATCAAGCTGAATTTCACTTCTTTTCAGACAATGTGTTAAACACAAGTTTTGGTTATAAAATTATAATACATTTGAATTATGATAGTTGGTATTCATATTGGTAGAGACAAAGGCACTTTATTTATAACCAAGTCAAGAGAATACAAATCTATACCAAACCTCCTTTATTGAATGTAAATACAAAGTAAATGGCCACTGAAGGCGTTTTTGGCTCTTATGTGTGACAGCATGATTTGGATAATTCAAACAGGCAGTCCATGTGTTGAAAGACTCAGGCTGGTTGTTGACCAGCTGACTTCGTTTAAATGGTCCAGTGGGCAGTGCAGGAGAACAGATAGGAAGAGTTGGCATGGTCTTGGTGACTCTCTAACAGGCTCTTAAAGAGGTGAATGCCCTTTTTGTAGGCTGGATCCCTGCTTTCCCAGAGATGCCGAGATTGATGGGAAGGTGGGGGTTTCATCACGTTATTACTACCCATTCCTTGGAAAGAAAAACCCCACGGCACTTCGTTCATTCTTGAAAGCTATTGCCTCAAGGTCTCACTCCTTCATGCAGTCATTCCTGATATAATCCTCTCATTTCACTTCTACCCTTTCCGATTTGCCTTAAAATTCAGAAACCATCCAGCTTTATAGTATCTGATTATTTGAAAATTGTTAATTTTTTCTATGCATATACACCACTTGCACGCATTTTTTCCTTTTTGCCCATTTGAGGTCACATTTCTTTGTAAACTATTTTTTTGTGTGTTTTTTAAAATTTTTAAATGTTTACTTATTTATTTTGAGAGAGAGAGAGAGAGAGAGAGAGCAAGCACAAGATGGGGAGGGGCAGAGTGAAGGGGAGACAGAATTCCAAGCAGGCTCTGCACCATCAGCGCAGAGCCCGATGTGGGGCTTGAACTCATGAACCGCGAGATCATGACCTGAGCAGAGATCAAGAGTTGGACACTTAACCGACTGTGCCACCCAGGTTCCCCTTGTTCTTTTGTTTTTAGCCTAAGAACATACTTTGAATATCTTTGCATATCAATAAATATCTACAGTGTCACTCTTACTGTCCACTTAGTGTCTACTGTGTAGCTATGACAAATATCATTTAACCAGTCTCCCCAATGTTGGGGATTTGGTAAACTTCATTTTTTGTCTTTGATCCATAGTTACTATATCACATAGCACTGTGTCTAAATCTGTGTGAACTTTCTTTTTTCTGTGGAATAAGTTTCTACAAGTAGAGTAGCTGAATCAAGGAGTATTCAAACATTTTAATGCATTTGAAAAATTTTGTCAAATTATCCAACAGGATGACTCTACCAATTTATATTCCCATCAGTTGCCATGAATGAGAATGCATTTGTCTAGATACCTTTGGTGTTGTCATATTAAAAAAATTAATAATGTGCTTGCTTTGGTAGCACATATACTAAAAATTAATAATGATTTAATAGGTAAAAATTGGTTCTGTTGTTTGGGTTTGCATTTTCTTGAATTCTTTTAATTTTTTTTCTTGGACTCTGTATTTGGCATCATTCTCTAATTGTTTTGATTTTCACGATGATGTTCTTTCTTTTACTCCTGGGGACAGGGGCTATGGTTTGATATATATTCTTTACTTCTTAAAATGGGAAGCATAGTGGTGAGATGCTCTGGGGAGAAATTTGGGAGAAGGATTAAAAGTATATGGATTTCCATTAGAAATCAGAAGAATTTAAGAAATCGAACAAAGTTTGAGTTCGAGAGGATGTGAGTCAATACAATTTTTTATATATTGCTATTGGTACAATCCCTTTGCAAAGTAATTTGGTACTGTCTCCTTTTTTTAATTAAAAAATTTTTTCAAATGTTTATTTTTAAGAGAGAGAGAGAAGGAGATAGAGCATGAGTGGAGGAGGGACAGAGAGAGAGGGAGACACAGAATCCGAAGCGGGCTCCAGGCTCTGAGCTGTCAGCACAGAGCCTGATGCAGGGCTCGAACTCACGAGCTGTGAGATCATGACCTGAGCTGAAGTCAGACGCTTAACCAACTGAGCCACCCAGGCGCCCCGGTACTATCTCCTAAGGTGAACATTTTGCCCACCCTATGGCCTAGCAAACCCACTTCTAGAAAAACTCTTGCACATGTTCATGAACCTTCATAGCTGCCCTTCTCAGCCTAGAAAAATGTATGGACATTACTTGAATGCCAATCAAGAAAGTGGATAAATATACTCTGTTATACAGTGAAATAGACTACGTCATATCATGGGTAAATCTTGCAAAATAATACTGAATAAAAACAGTTAGTTTTAGAAAACCACACGTGGTAATATACCATGTTTTTAGTTCTCAAGAACAAACACAGAAAGCTTCAGCTTACACACATTTGTGGTAAAACCACACTTTAAAAGAGCAGTAAAAATTAGGACTGCGATTGTGTCTGGTGGAGGAAAGGAGGGTGGACAAAGGATAGGAGAGGTATATGTGCATGTGGGTACAGGTTAAGCATAGGTTCTAATTTTTGAATTGAATGGGAATCTACAAATATTTATCGTATTGTGCTTTTTAAGTGACATGTGTTTTATTTATAAATCTGATTGTTTCAGATAATATAAGAGGTAATAAAGGAAAGAAATAATGAAAATAGAAGGGAATGCTGGTAGCAGAGGGAAGTTTCTTCAGTCTTCTTAAAGAAAATCTGTCTTTTTCCTTTGCTATGGTTTCTGAGTTGTTATGGTTGCATATTTTCTTAATCCCTGCTCCCAAAACTCTTTTTAAGTCATTGGTGAAAGCGCTGATGGACAAATGTCCAAGGTGGTTTCTTAGACCTCCTACCTCCCTCTTGTCCCCTAATGATTTCTCCTCTGACGAGCATCGCCTGGTGGATTGGGGTAATGGGCTGGAATAACTTGGTTGGTCACTGATGCCTTTCTGGCCGGCTAACACTCTTCTCAGTCACCATGCAGGCTGAATGGGTGACTTTTGCAAGTCACGGAGACAAAGTTATTTTCTGGTCGAAAACGAACTTTTATGTGTGATTCCAGACATTACTTTCTACCTGCCTTCAATTGCCATTCTGATTTCAGGATATAACTGGGTAGTTTAAATGCTTTTGCTTTAAGGGAGAGGGAGGCAGCTTGAGTGCAGTGGGGAGGAACTTTTCAAAACACCAAACTCCTCAATGACTTTAGGAGGTTTTTGTTCTTGTATCTAAAATAGTTCTTCTTGACTTTTTAGAAAGTTTTCTGTTTTCTTTTTGTGTGTATTGGAGGTGATTTTGTCCTCCAGGGGACATTTGGCAGTATCCGGAGGTGGGTTTTGGTGGCGGGGTGGGGGGAGGGGGGTTCTACTGACATCTAGTGGGTGGAGGTCAGGGATGCTGCTAAACCCCCTACCATACACAGGACAGCTCCCACAGAAAAGAATTATCTGGTTTGAAATATCAACAGTGCCCAAGTTGAGAAACCTTGGCTAGGAGTATATTTTCTTTTCCACTTGGGTATAGGGATTCTTGGGGTACCTGAAAAACAGAAGTGCTCCCTGAAAGTTGATGGATTCAGTAGAGTGTAGGGGTATCAGACAGGCAGAGATAGTCACGCTGGTCTCTGATACCACACTGGCATGGATTTGTGGTCCAGTCTTTGTGGCTTTTTGTCATCTACATGCATTTGTAACTTGGCTAAATTACATTCCTCCAGTCAAGCATAAGCAACTTGAGGGCAGGACTCATGACTCATGCTGTTTTGTATCTTCCACAGAACCTCTTATAGAATAGGTACCCTATAACATTCTTCTAAATGAATTAGTAATGAAACAGTCACTTCAAGAGTAAAGGTGAGAAATTTGTTCACAGAGGGCTAGTTAGGAGGGGCTTTGGTAGAGGTGGTGGCCCAGGCAGGGGTATTAACTGTGTCTCCCAAACCCTCAACTATTGTGGATTTATAGAATGTTGTTGTACAAGGGGGTCACCTCTCTGGATTCCTTCATTCACAGGAAGAGAGTAAGATTAAGAGAGGTTGAATATTTTACATAAGTTTGCACAGCAATGTACTGGCAGATGTAAAAAGAAAAAAGGGCTCCATCCTTGTGCTGCCTGTTAATTTGGCTGTGTAGCAGGTTCTCTTCTTAAGGGCCTGCATGAGGCCCTGAAATACAGGGCTTCTGATTTGCAGGGATGACGTATGTGCTTCTGAGTATACATGTGTGCACATGTGCTGAATAACATTTGAGTGTAGAGTCCCCAGACCTGTCCCTGAACCCCAGCAGAGGAGATCAGGTCCCTCTGTCTTGGGTACTGCTGATACATCCTGTACTGTTCTGACTTACTGTGTCTTACTGGGATTGTGAATTTCACATCTGTCTTCCATGCGATCTTTGGGAGGGCAGGAACTATATTTGTCTCATTCAATGCTGAACACATAAAATATGCTCCATAAATGGTTTTCTGTGAATAAATACATAAATATTACATCAAGGGTGGCCATTTTGGGCTCAATTCTGAGGAAGACATTGTTCAGGTGGGTTCCTTGCTGGCTGTATAGAGATTACTAAAAAGGGTGGGGTGGTTGAAGGAAAGTTTTGCCTAGGTGGCAAATGTCAGGAGCTGAGCAACTCCAGAGCAGGCAGGATGGGGAAGGTGTGGCTGGTGGGGCAGATACGAACCCTAGCTGTGCCTTCATGAAACCTCAGAGCCCTGGTGGCAGAGAACCTGGTTCAAGAAGTAGCCCCATCCCCTGTGTGATTTTTTTTTTCATTATGGGGGCCATTGATATATGTGTTTTTTTTTTTTTTTAAGGCTATAATGTCTGAGCAGTCTGCCCACAGCTTGTTATATGGAAGATGAGATAGCTCATTATCCTGAAAATTCTTCAATAGCTGCTCATAATAGGGTCAGTTAAGTACAGAGTGTCTGCTATCATTCAGAATCTTCTTATTCTCATTGAAGTTGAATTCAACATTATTTTCACACCCTATTTTTCTTCGTCTCTCCATCTGGGAGATGGGGAATACACAGGACATTAAAATGGATGTCAATTCAACTTGAGCCGAGCAGCTCCTGCCCGAGGTGCCTTGATGCTTCTGTAACTTCCGATGGACTCGGTTCACTAGGAGGAGACCATTTCAGATGGATTCTTTTGGGCTCAGTGTTTATGTAGAATGACTCTCTGCTCTACAGAGGGCACCAAAATAGAAGCAGAACAGAGAATGGGGAGGACAGGCAGCATTACTTTCTCTTTTCCCTGGAAGCATCTGAAAAAGGGGAGAAGTCAGAGAAAGTTCCTACCTTTGAACAAAGTTCTCCCCAGTCCCAAGGCCTTTCAGGACCCACCCTTTATTGGATGCCTGGTTTCCTCACTGTATCATGAATATGTCCCCATCAGACTCTTCCAGGTTCTTGTTCATGCTGTCACCCAATACGATGAGCTCTCCCTGCACCCTTCCATGAATCTAAGTCTGAGAATCCTTGGTTGCCCTTCAATACCTGATCAAGTCCCCAGTCATCCATGAAGCCTCTAAGAGGCAGAACAAGGGTGGGGAGGGCAGGGAGTATTGCTTCCAGTTTTCCGTGAGCATGTCTGAGAGTGGGGAGATAACTGTGCTTATAGTAGACATCATATTCTTTTCACTATATTATAGTACTGACAATTATCGAGCACTTACTATATACCAGGCAAGGTTTTCAGCCCTTTTCAAGCTTTATTTTATTCATTTGTAACATCACCCTTTGAGATAGGTGCTATATTATCTCCCCTTTAGAAGGGAGAAATCTGAAGCACAGTGAGAATAAGTCATTTGTTCAAGGTCATCCAGCTAGTAAGGTGGGGGGTTGGTTTGAACCCGAGAAGTCTGACCTCAGACACTATGATCTGGTGATACTGTGTCATATGCTGTGGTTTATGTGGAAAGAGAGCTGGACTGGGAATCAAAGGCCAGAAGCAGGGGTTTTAGTTTTGCCTCACTTTAACTGTTGGGCTCTGGGCAAGTGCCTTTGTTTCTTTTTGAACCTCAATGTCCTCATTTATAAACTAAGGAGAATTAACTGGCATATGTAACATTATATGTGCCACAGAAAGCATATTCATGAAATCTATTGCTAAACTCTTATATAAAGTTAAGATTCTACATTACTCAATGTTACATTATTGGCTGTTGTTACCTGCTTATGGGACTGTCTCACCAAGAGCATTTTGTATTCATGTGGGCAGAGGCTATGTCTTGTGCTTCTGTAATATCCCACCATATCACTCACTGGCCTGGCCACTGCTTACCTTTTTAAACATGCCTTTTAATAGGCTTTTAATAGATGTCATCTATTTTCTTGGTTATACCCTAGTCCCCATCAATAAACCTATAACTGTTCCTCCTCTAAAATCTTGATTTCAAGCCTTGCCTTTGTGAACACTATATCCTACATTTCCAGGACCTGCTCTCCAGTACTGTTTAGTCCCAGAGGAACCTTCAGTCCATGGACTCTATGCCTGTCCTTTGCCCTCCTCAGGCTTAGACTCGTGGTTATTGATACAGACACATATCCTTATATGGGTGGTACCCTCTTACCTACTCCAATTCCATTGCATTCTTCTGCCAAAACCCCAGCCCTCTGCCTACCCTGGTTCCATATACCCAAGTAGCTAAATGTAACTGGAGAAATTATACAACCGTGCTGACTTTACATTTAGAACAACTCCCAGTACTGCAGTTTTGCTACATTCCATTTGTTTTTTAATTTATTTTTTATTTTTATTTATTTTAATGTTTATTTATTTTTGAGAGACAGAGAGTGCGAGTTGGTGGAGGAGCAGAGAGAGAGGGAGACCCAGCATCCAAAGCAGGCTCCAGGCTCTAGGCTCTGAGCTGTCAGCACAGGGCCCCACGCAGGGCTCGAACTCACAAACTGTGAGGTCATGACCCGAGCCAAAGTTGGACGCTTAACCAACTGAGCCACCCAGGCGCCCCTACCACATTCCCTTTATGAATATACTTGCCTTCTCTTCAAGATACTATTTTAAACCTCCTCTCCATTCAGAATGCCAACTCTTCTCTCCTTTGTGCTGAGATCCTTGCTGCTTATTTCCCAGAGACAAAGAGAAACAATCAGATGAGGATCCTTTCATATGGGCACCATGAAATGAACTGGCCTCCCCATGTGGGAACCTGTGTGGTTGGCCTTCATCCTGAGTGGATCCTGCTGCTTCTGACTTCACAGAGCTCAGCACCCTGCCCACCACACTGTAGCCAGGCTGGCCTGTACCATTTCTCTGGTATGCCAGAGCTTTCATGTTTCAGGGTCCTCATACTTGCTGTTTTCTCATCTCTAATGCTCTTTCTCCAGATCTTTGCATGGCTCATTCTTTCTAGTCCATGGGCCTGCTCGCATGTCACACTCTCTAAACAAGCTTTTCCTGACAACTCTTTCTCAAATAGGACTCCCTCTCATGTTATCACTTGCTACCTCTTTGGTCTGTTTTAGTTTCTTCATAGCACGAATCATTATCTGAAATGTACTCTTTATTTGTTTACTGTCTGTCTTCCCCAAGAGAATGTGGGCACCATAACAATAGGGGAACTTGTCTTTCTTGTTCCCTGCTGTGTTTCTAGCACCTGAAAAACTCCCTGGCATATAGTGGGTACTCTATTAGTGTCTACTGAGTGAATGAATGAACAAAATTAGGTCCATCGAAATAATCTTGGATAAATCACTTTTATTGTTGTCAATTTTTCTCATCTACAAAGTAGGAGAATTGGCTCTCCGTTGATGCCTGTTCCGGTTCTATTCTTCCTAAATGAAGGTCGTTTGGGGTAGCCACAGACATCGTCTATGATCCAGCCACAAGTTTAGTATGTGGTTAGTGCCCACATGTTCCATGTGAATCCTAAAGGAATCTGCTTGGCTGGACTTTTGCATTGTTTGGCTGGAGCGTTCTAGGCACGAAACTCGAACAGTAGAAGATAAATAGAGAACGCTGTGGACATTTGAGGACATTAATGCCGAGAGATCACAAGGGAACTTAGTAAAGGCTCTTGTCCAGGTTAGGATGCCTTCACAAAGCAGGCAGGGTGGATTCTTAGCCATGCTCTGTGGAGAGTGTGTGCTGGGCTGCGCTGACCTCCCTCTGGGGTAGTCCTCTTACGGTTGTGTGCCCAGCGACCCCTCTGTTCCCTCACACTTCAGCCTGACCAGGCGTTGGGCCTGAGGACTTTGTGATTTCAGTCTAGGCAGGATGGAGGCACTCATGTTCCCAGTCTGGTTAAGGAGAATCTGTGTATTGTGATGTGAATCCCAAAGTTAGTAATAGCAATAGTAATAATAATAATAAATGCTTTTCCTTACACATGTGCCTGTTTGCCACAGTGCCATGTGTTTTATACATTGTCTGATTTAATTCACCCTATGGAGATGGTAAGTACAGCAGATGCTATTGCTGTCCCAACCATCTCCTTGAACCCACCCCTGAGGTCACCTATAGGTACACTGGACATTTCATATGCCCACTGTTACTTTCTTACCTCAGGCCCCCAGTTTATCAGTTTCTCCTTCAGAGGGATTTTTCTGCTTCTGTGTGGTAGCTTTCTCCTGCCCACGTGCAAGGCAGCCTAGAGGTCTTAATGCCCCTGAGGGTAGTCTTCAGCTAATAAGGAATAAGAATTAGTGGGTATTCGCCCCAGTTTCTCCATCCTTGGTGGGACATTTCTCAGGTGTGTTATACACGCATCCTAAGAAGGTCCTCAGGAGATAGAGCCTCACTCCCTTCCATGATAACCAGCTCATTCTCCCATCTTCGTCTTGTTTCCTTCTCTCCCTTGTTTGTGTTTCTTGCAGTCACCTCTCAAATAGAGTATTTGAGTCCAAATTCTTCTCTCAGGGTCTGATTTTGGGGGAACCCAAACTGAGGCAATAATTGATCCCCATTTTGCAGATGAAGACCTTGCAGGGAGAAGGAGCAGAGGGAGGGAGCATGCCTCCAGTTCATGCTTCCTTTTAACCAGAGTGGAGCTTCCTAGCCTGGTTCTCATCTCTCCAGCTGAGCCATAACCATCTTTGGTCACTAGATCCTTGGGCCCAGGCCCAGCTGTTTCTGAGATATGAAAGTATTCGACTATGTTTGCTCTTTGGCAAGGAGCAGGCATCCCTGTGGGGCTGGAGGTGGGGCTCATGTTGAGACATGCAGCCAAGACATCTAGGCCCACCTGGTTGAAAACAACATGATGCACATTCTGGAAATGCCAGCTTCAAAGCCTGGGTAGACGTGACTGGACAGGCTGTGTTTGTCTTGCTGTGTTCTGTGTTGCAGTGACTCAGGTACAGGTATGACCTTCTTCTTTCCCAGGGTCTCTTCTCCACCCCCCCCCCCCCCCCCCCCCCGCCAGAGATCTGGGCTGTGTGTGGGTCACAACATGTCCTTTGGCGGGAAGCTTTTAGCCTGGAATGTTGGAGGGAAGGAGAGAGGCTTGCCAGCAGAGGCAGTGGAACCCAAGGCTGGTATTTGGAACTGGGAGAGGCCGGTGATTTGGGGGGAGGAAGTGTTGGGGGAAGCGATAGGATTATTCTGTCTTAATCCTAGTGATTCTCTGGGCCTTCCTTAATGACATTGTAGTGGTTGCAGAACTCTACATATGGAGAACTCTACCCAAGAAGCCTTGCTTGGGTAGGGGGCATATGTGGCAAGAGTGTTAGACTCCATTATAAAACAGGAACCATGACTCCTAGCCCACAGTCTGATATAAGGGATGAATTGGGTTATAACAGATGGGAGGACCAAGCTCTGTGTGGTGCTTGACTCACACCACAACATACCACAGCCTCTTGCCTTCCTATGTGCCTTTCTGTGGAATGGCAAACAATTGAAAGAATAGGTTTCTCCCCTTTTATGTCTGTGATATAGAATGTGTAACTAAGGATGCAAGAGAACCTCTTGTGAGAAATGTTCACTGCAGGAAAGGTCTTGATTATTTTGTGGGAGGCTTCCCTTTCCTCCCTGTAAACCGAGGAAAGTCAGTAGTGAGCTGTTCATGAGAAGGACATTAGGTTTCCACGTTTTCTAAGCTAGAAGGACAGTGATTCCTGAACTTTGGCATGGGTGAGAATTATCTGGGGAGCTTGTTCAAATGCAGATTATTTGGCAGTGCCCACAGAGATTCAGATTTAGTAGGTATCTACATTTTAATAAGCAACACCAGTGATTTTACCTGGTTTTCCTGAGAGACCACTTTGAGTGTGATGCTTGTGGCAGCACTGAACCCCCAAATTAATGATGCCATGTGTTTTCAGAGCCCCATCTCTGGTGTTTGAGGGATCACTGACAGGCAGGAAGTTTCCCTGTTCAACAGGCCATCAGTGACAGATAGCTTTTCCAGACGAGTTCTTAGCAATAACAAAATGGCTCCTGGCCAAGGATTCCCATCTCATAAGCATCATCCCCTCCTCCACAGGGGACAGTCCCAGGGCAGAGTCTTGGCATCTCTTCAGAGGGAATCTACCACTTTTAAACCTGTTCTTCCTTTACTCAGATATAGAGGCAAAACTTTCCCCCAGCTTTGACCTCATGCCTCCCTTTTGACAACCCAGTTCAAGTGTCCTGCCCCCTCAGTCTGGGATTGCATATTTGTCTCTGAGCTAGCCAAGAATGTGGGGCAGCTCAGTTGTGATTCGAGTTATTTTCATGGGTAGTGATGGGAAGAGTCTTGAGGATTCTTAGGGAGAAGGGTTGGTCTCCTCTTCTGATCTTGGGCAAAGAGGGTCATCTTCTCAAGTCCATAAGCATAAAAGTCCCATAGCATCTCAAATCTCAGGGCCGCAGGCTGTGTGGTGAGCTCTGGACACTCACTCCAGACCGCAGGGGCTCCTGGTGTTGAGCAGCTGACTGCAGCACAGCAGTCTGCTTACTGCCTTGTAAGGAAGGCCTTTGCTTCAGCCCTGTTGGGTCTGCCTTCTCCATTACCCACTTTCCTCTCTCCTCTCTCTCCCCTTTTGGTTTTCCCTTTTACTCTCCATTCCCTCTCTGCATTTTCCAGCCCTCTGCAGTTGAAACATCTGTCTTAAATCTGCAAGGCTAGTCCAAATGTTTACTAGGCTTATTTAATAAGAAGAATAATGATAAGTGCTTCTATTTGTTTTACTAAGTGCTCCCCAGGCAGAAAGAGAAGAAAACCCTCTGCCTAGAGGGAAGCTGCAGTCACCCTAAATTTGTATCCTTAAAGAGGAGGAGAAGACTAATACTGTGATTATAATAATCATTCATCAGTGTTGGTCAGATATCTTGCTATCGTCCCATTAGCAGCGACCTTGCTACAGACCGAAGCTCAAGGGAGAAGAGCATCTTTGGGGGATGGATGAAATGAGGGGTGGCTGAATTGCCACATTCAAGTCCAAGTGGGGCCATATTTTTTTAAAAACAATTGTATTGAGGTATTGACATACAATAAACTACATATTTAAAGTATACAATTTGATAAATTTAGTTCATTGCATACACTTGGGAAACCAGCACCACAATGAAGACAGTGAATGTATTATCCCTCAGAAGGTTTTTTTTTTTTTTTTTTTTGTCTCTTTGTAATCCTTTGTTTTTGTTCCTCTGGTACCCTCTGCCATCCCCAGGCAGCCACTGATCTGCTTTCTGTCACTATTGATTAGTTTGCATTTTCTAGAGTTTTATATAAGTAGAATCAGGTAGCATGGGCTCTTTTTGACTGTTTCCACTCAGCATGATTACTTTGAGCTTCATCCATGTCGTTATGTGTTCAGTAGTTCTTACTTATGTGGAGACATATTATATTGTATGTCTACACCCTAGTTGTTTATCTAGTCACCTCTTGACGGATATTTGGGGCATTTCCAGTCTGGGCTATATACTAAAGCTTCTATAACATTTGCATACAAGTCTTTGTATGGGATAATGCAAATTTTCTTTTCTATTGGGTAAATATATTGGATTGGAATGAAGAGCCATACTTTTTTTTTTAATGTTTATTCATTTTTGAGAAAGCATGAGCAAGGGAGGGGCAGAGAGAGAGGGGAACAGAGGATCCGAAGCAGGCTCTGCATTGACAGTAGTGAACCTTATGTGGGACTTGAACTCAAGAACTGTGAGGTCATGACCTGAATTGAAGTCGGACACTCAACCGACTGAGCTACCCAGGCACCCCAGAGCCATACTGGGTTTTAAGAAGCTGTAGGAATAATCGGAAAGAATCTAGGTCTGGCAATCAGGAAATCTGGTTTTAATCTCAGTTTTTCTAGTTACTAGCCATGTCACCTTAGACAAGGCACTTTAACAATTCTGGGTGCCAAGGAACCTGTCTTTCAAATGACATGAAAACTAATCTCTGTCTCTCACACGCATAGATGAGAGGAGGACCAAGGGACATCGCCAAGATTACTGCCAAGTTTAAAGGCCCTGTAATGCATTATGAAGCCATTATCAAGAATAAGCTCCCAGAAGGGATAATTCTGTCCTTTAGGTCTTGCTTTGCCAAGAGAGGGAACCGCCCAAAGGCTCTGGAGGTGAAGAATTGCATTTGGTGTTTTCTTGTTACTCCTAAGTGTAATTTCTCTCTTTCTCTGCCTTCCATGTCCCCTTTGTCTCCTGTTATGGTCCCCTCACAAAGACAGGCCTATTGAGTAAGGGTGAACTATTAGAGGCATTGAGTGAACTAACTTTCCTCCCCTGCCTTTGGTTCATAAATCAGATGGTAAAAGCAAAGCAGTAGGGTAGTATCATAGAGCTTAGACCTCAAGAACAGCTTTGCAGAATTTTACTAAAAAAAGTTGTCAAAGACTGCTTGTATATGTGGGTATGGTTTCTCAGGGCGTGTTCTCTTCTGAGAAGTATTGTGCATAGTGGTTAGTGTCTTTGGGATGTGACAGGCATGTGTTCGTATGCAGGATTCACAACATGGTGACCAATATGTCTTGGAGATACTCCTTCACCTACAAGCCTCCATTTCTTCATTTGTCAAATAGGAATGTTTATTCTCCTTGATAGTTCTGGGGATTAACTGAAGTAAGGTACACACTTATATTTTGAAAGTATTAAGCTTTTCCTGACCTTTATAGCTATCTTTCTTTCCATACTGTGTGTCTTTAGGAACGGATGATCCTTCCATGGATAAATTGGGTGATCCTATACATTATATGGCAAAAGTCATCCCTCATTGTCAAGATATCATCCTCTGTCTCTGAAATCCCTAGTGTTGGTCACTACTTTCAGTTAAGTTGGTGTGCCATCAGAATGTAACTGTATTTATTTATTTTGAGAGAGAGAGAGGGAGAGTGTGCGTGCGCACACACACCTGAGCTGGTGAGGGGCAGGGGGGGGGGGGAGAGAATCCCAAGCAGGCTCTGCACTGTCAGCACAGAGCCCAGTGCAGCCCTCAAACTCTTGAACCCATGAGATCATGACCTGAGCCAAAATCAAAAGTCAGAGGTTTAACAAACTGAGACACCCAGGTGTCACCGGAAGGTAACTTTAAAAGGACAGGTACATTTACTTCACAGCAGTCATCCATAATTTAGTGTATAAATTACACCATTTTCCTAGCAAAAGTCTTCAGAATGTGGGTTATAGAGTGAGTGTAGGAAGAGTGGTTGGAAATGCAGAGCCCTGGATCATATAGGAGAAAAGGAAGGGTATCTAAGTGGGTAGGAAATGACAAATTTCATGTTATCATTTATTTCTAAGGCTATTTCTGGCCACAGGTGACAGTTTGCTGTCATTTCAGTAGTCCTAATGAAGGCTTATTCTTTATTTCCTTTAAACATTCTACTATTCTTTTCTTTCTTCCCAAACTTGTCCACATGTCTTACTCTACTATTGGGGATAGGTGGCCTCTTACTAGATCAACACTCTTACTGGATGAGAGGTTCTTTTGCACATGCTACTTCATTTATTCTCAAGACCTTTTCTGTGAATCAGAGAAGAAAACAGATGGTGCTGTGTGTATATAAAGATGGAAAAATGGAAGGTAAAGAGGCCAAGGCTCTTTTTTGATATCCCAAATTTAGTGGCCAAACCAAGTGGCCAAATGTTCAGGGTTCAAAGATACTGAGGCTGCCACCTAGGTGAGATGCTAGGACTCAGGGGTCTTCTCTGATAGGGGCTCATTATAGTAACAGGAGGATAATTCCTACCAGACACAAAACTGGAGAGTCCCCCCATCTTTTCTTCTGAGGTGGTAGGAGTCAAGGGTTCCATCAGGTACTCTGTCCTGTTTATCCTAGAGGTTTTAAGTATATACGAATCACTTGGAAAGATAGAGGGAAAATAATTTTGTCAACAACATTCCCCACAAAAGACCCTGAGTAACCAAAGCAGTCTTGAGACAGAAGATCAAAGCTGGAGGCATCATACTTCCTGATTTCAAACTATATTACAAAGCTATAGTAATCAAGAGTATGGTATTGGCATAAAAACAGACACATTGATGAATGGGACATAACAGAGAACCTAGAAATAAAGCCATGTGTATATGCTCAATTAATTTGTGACAAAAGAGTGAAGAATATACAATGGGAAAAGGACAGTTTCTTCAATACATTGTATTGGGAAAAGTGGACAGCCAAATGCAAAAGAATAAAACTGGACACAAAAATTAACTCCAAATGGATTAAAAACTGTAATGTAAGACCTGAAACCATAAAACTCCTAGAAGAAAACATAGGCTTTAAGCTCCTTGACACTGGTCTTGGTGATGATTTTTTGGATTCAAAACCAAAAGTAAAGGCAACAAAAGCAAAAATAAACTAGTGGGACGATATGAAACTAAAAATCTTCTGCACAGCAAAGGAAATCATCAACAAAGTTAAGAGGCAATCTATGGGATGGGAGAAAGTATTTGCAAATTATATATCTAATAAGGGATTAATATTCAAAATATATAAAAAACTCCTAAAACTCAATAGCAAAAAAATCAAACAGTCCAATTAAAAAAATGGCAGAGGATCTGAATAGACATTTTTCCAAAGAAGGCATGCAGATGGCCAACAGATGTATGGAAAGGTGTTCAACTTCACTAATCAGGGAAATACAAATTACAGCCATTGAGATATATCACCTCACACCTAGTAGAATGGCTCTTATAGGGAAGACAAGATAACAATGTTTGTGAGGATGTGAGGAAAGGGAACCCTGTTGATACAGTGTAAATTGGTATAGCCAATATGGTAAATATGGAGACTCCTCAAAAAATTAAAAATAGAACTATAATATCAGCAATTCCATTTCTGGGTATTTATCTGAAGGATACAAAAATAACTTGAAAAGATATTTTTACCCCCATGTTCATTGCAGCATTATTCACAGTAGCCAAGTGGAAATGTCCATTAATGGATGAATGTATAAAGACAGTGTGGTATATGTACAAAACGGAATACTATTCAGCCATTAAAAAAAAAGAAATTCTGCCATTTGCAACAACATAGAGAAAACTTGAGGGCATTATGCTAAGTGAAATAAGTCAGAGAAAGACAAATACTGTATGATCTCAATTATATGTGGAAAGTAAACAAAATTAAACTCAAAGAGAGAACAGATTGGTGATTGTCAGAGGTGGGAGGTAGGGGGAGGGTGAAATGGGTAAACTGCTCAAAAAGTACAAACATCCAGTTATAAAGTAAGTCATGGGATGTAATGTATAGCATGTAGTTAATAATACTGTATTGTATATCTGAAAGTTCCTAAGAGACATCTTAAAAGTTGTCATCACAAGGAAAAAATTTATAACTATGGTGATGGATGTTATCTAGACTTACCGTTAGGTAAGTGGTGATCATTTTACAGTCTATTCAAATATTGAATCATTTTGTTGCTCTGCAACTAATATAATGTTATATGTTAGTCATTTCTCAATTAAAAAAAATTTTGACTGGGCTGAATTCATAGCTCTGGAGAAGGAGTTCCTGTTTAACAAAAAAACTCAATGCAAAACAAAGAACACACAAAAAATTATGACTTCCCTTTCTTTCAGTTAACTGGGGCTGGCTCTGGCAAGGTTGCACTATATTTGATTATCCCATTGGCCAGCAAATCCTGAACAGGCAGGATGGAGGACACATCAGCCTGATCGGTGTCTTTGTCTGCTAGGCTTTGTCGCTGCTGGAATTATACATAGTGATTCTGCTTTCCCCATGTACCCTCTCCAGCATGTTAAAGCTAGAATGGATTTTGGAAAAATTGTTGTTTTCCACTTTTTATGAGGAAACTGAGGCAAAAAGAAATACGACCATTCACTTGAGATTATCTATCTAGATGATGAAAACTCCTATCTCATTCCCATTTCAGTGTTCTTTCAGAAGCACTATGCATCTCCCTCCCATACTATGAGAATTGGGCCTAATGGGCTTTTGTGAGTTTGCCATCTGGAATAAAAAAAACACCATACCTACATTTATTGCAAGGAGGCCTTGATAGTAGTATGCCTGCTTTTCCTCAGAGATGGAGGGCACAGAAGCACTAGAATCTGGTTATTTCTCTGAGAATAAGATGATTCACTGTCATGAGTACCCAAGTGTTTACACCTTCACCCACCCATGGGCTTCTGGCTCAATCCTTTTCCTTCTGATGATCCATCAACCTTCTGAAAATGCAACCATGTCCAGGAAATCTAGGTTGCCAGAGAACGAGATAGGGTGATTAAGAAGAAGGAAATGGGCCAACCCAAGCAGTCATTATGAAGTAGGTAATATTCACCTTTAGATCCCATCACATACCTGCCTCCTCCACCCCTGCCCTTTTTGTGTTTCTTTTTCAAGCATGAAGATACCAACCATTCCTATTCTTCACCATACTGGACCCATTGCCAGGGAACCAGTGAACTCTTTTCCAGTGAACAAATATACCTGAGGACTTCGTGGCCAAGAATGCTTTATTGTGCTATCTTCCATGGGCATTTGCACTTTGAGGGGAGCCCTAAAGCTTACTGTGACTCAATTGGAGACTCTTGGGAATTGTAGCCATTGTAGTAGGCTGGTGGGAAAGGCTTACAATGCTAACCTTTGGTTATATAACCCAAGGGTGTCCCCTCACACAGGAACAGCCTGAGGGGCAAGATGCCAACATCCATGGTGAATACCTGGCAGCCTCCCTGTCACCTGTTTATATATGTGATGTTTCAAGCACCAGCTGATTCTCTGAATTTACCCATTATTTTCATGACCTCCAAATTCAGTATGTCTCTTCTTGAACTTAAAAAAACAAACCAAAAAAATGTCATTTGTGTGGCCATATGTATATAGTCAGACCTCACCCTTGAAGGTTACTTACCTGCCAACCTAAATGTATTGGGAATATGGCTGTAGCCCTACTCCTCATATTTGTGGGATCTAAGGCAAGAGTGCAAATGGAGGTCCATGTAACATATGTCTAAATATTTTATAGTTGTAAATCAAACTAATGGACTATTACATAAAATATGTCTATCCTTCTATCTTGACAATTATACCTTCCTAATGGCAAAACTGACAAATATGTTTAAAGTTGTTTTTGTTATATGACTGAAGGTTGGCAGAAAATCAAAGATGACAGAATTTAATTGTTTACTGTGCATATCTGAGTCATTTGAGTCATTTTTATGGTTGATGATGTTGGCTAACTAATAAAATAAAGGCATGTATGTATTTTGTTTCCTTACTTTAGTTTTAACAAAAATCACCACTTATTTCACACATTTGGTTTTCTATTAACAGTAGTGGTTTAAGAAATAAAAACTTTCATTGTACTAAAAGTGTACAAATGAAAATCTTTTCATAAAAATATGCACATTAAACATAAAACAAACACTTGAAATTATATTTATATGTGCTTTCTAAAAGTTACTTTCTCTAAAATATTTAAAAGTATGTATTACAATAAAATACAAAATATAAATTATAATGCATCGAAATTTTAAATTGAAGTTAAGGAAATAAAACTGACATTTTAAATTTAAGTTTTGAAGATGTCATTAAATCTCATTTTTAGGAAAAAATTATTCTTAATTTTAGCATTTAATGTCTATCTATTTGCTAAGGTAAAGCTTCAGTATCATGCTTCATGAATGTCACATCTAGATTTATAGAAATGCATAAATTTAAGAGTAATATGCATTGTTGAATATTGCAACATGTTTCCTAGTCACCCTATGCAACTCTTGTGAATACTACACTTATTCATGAGTACCTCTGAAGTCATGAATTGGGACACAGAGAAAAGCATGAAAAGAATGCTCAGCCTTGCTGAGAAACCAAAGTTCTGCAAGAATCTGTTGAATTCAAGCTATCTAAGAAGAAGGATTTGACAAGATAACTCATATGTATGTATGTATGTGTATATATGTATATATGTGTGTGTGTGTGTGTGTGTGTGTATATATATATGTGTATATATATACATATATATATATATACACATATATATATATGTTATTGTTATAGCCAAATAATTCTCATGCTCAGTTTTTCCACATTCTGAAGTGATGTCACTAGCATTGTCGGCTACTGCAACCCACAAATATTCCTGGCGTTCAATCACAGCTGCTTTTTGTTTTGAGGGTAAAGGGAGAAAGATGTGGAGACTTTCCTGGAGCCTAAACAGTGTTGATCATGGGAGTGGAATGTCGGGTTAATGGGTTGTGCTGTGGCAACAGTGAATTCTGGGTCCTGAATGACAGACGTGCCAATGTGTTCTTTAATAAATATATTTTTACTTTGTTTGTTTGTGATAATGTAGGCCTCTTTGAAGTACGAGGCCTAGGGCAAGGATCCTTCTTGTCTAGGTCAGGTACATGGTCTTGTACATGACTGTATTAATCAGGGTTCTCCAGAGAAACAGAACCAGCAGGTTTTATAATATATAAACAAATTTATTTATAAATAAATATAAAATGTAATATAAATAGAGATAATTAAATACATAATATAGTAAATACATTAAATAAATATATCAATATTTATTAATACTTAATAATTATATTCATCTATTATATAGTAAAATATAATATAATGAAATATACACATAAATACAATATATATCATGTATATATATCCCATATATATATATATATATATATATACACACACACACACACACACACACACGTATATGTATTTGATATATATATTATAAGGAATTGGCTCACATGATTATGGAGTCTAAGAAGTCCCAAGATCTGCAGTTGGTAAGCTGAAGACCCATCTAATGCTGATGCAGTCTGAATCAGAAGGACTGCGAACCAGGAGAGCAATGGTGTAAGTTTCAGTTTGAAACCTGGCAGGCCCAAGAGCCAATTTTTCAGTTGAGTCTGAAGGAAAAGACCAAAGTCTTAGCTGCAGCAGCCAGGCTAGAGGAGTTCCCTCTTACTAAACTTTTTGTTCTATTTCAATCTTTAGTTGATTGGGTAAGGCCCACCCACATTAGGAAAAGCAGTCTATTTATTCAGTCTACCTATGTTAATCTCATCTGGAAACACCCTCACAGACAATACACCCAGGATTATGTTTGACTTAATGTCCAGGGATTCTGTGGCCCAGTCAAGTTGACACATAAAATGAACAGTCATACTGACCAAAACCTAGAAAATATAGAAAAAGAGCTGTCCAAGTAGATGATTCCAAAAGCATAGGCTGTAGCTAATGGCTGTTCCTTGGGAGAAGGGGCATTTGTGCAGAAACGCCATTTTTGGTGTCCGTAGTGGCAAAGCTATACCGTGGGCTAATCCTGTAACATTTAATCTTTGTTTCTGAGCAACCAAGCAGATCAAGATGCATGTAGTAAACTTGGTATAAAAAGGTGAGGACATGTATAAAATGGTAAAAATGTCTCCATCTAAAATTGTCTCAACATTCTGAGGAATATTTATTTATAATAAGTAGGGTTCACTTGTCAGGAATATTTAGAAGTGTGGATAGCTCATTCCCCAATGACTCGGATCACAGGAGATGCTTTATGTTTGCATACACTGTAAATATACCCAACACAGTGATTGAGTACTTGCTAAGAACAAGATATACCAGATTTTTAAAGGGAATTATGAAAAAAGTAAGGAAGAAAATCACTGACTTTTGAGGAGCCTTCAGTTTTATAGAAAATTCAAAACAAGTCCAAATATGTACCCATTAACATAGGCAATAGAAATGTACTGATGTATATATAATTATACACACTTCATTCTTTGGCTTTCTGCTTATTTGTAACTAGTGACAATATATATCTGGGGCATGCCAAACTGACGTTGATTTTTTGTTTTGTTTTGTTTTGTTTTGTTTTTGTTAAGAGCAAGATTTAGAAAAAAGAAAAACAAGGATGGAAACATTTTCTGGATGCCCAGCATGTGCCAGGCACTAAGATGGTTGTTTTACATGCAATACCTCATGTAATCCTTATGATAGTTCTGTGAGGTAAACTTTTTAAAAATGAGGAAATTTAGTCTCACAGCAGTTAAATATAGATCACTTCAACTTCAGAGTTACACACCAAACAAACTAGCAAGAAAATGCTTAGGAGGCCGGCCATTCTTGAGAATATTAGAATATTAGAAGGTGACATGAACAAATATCGATAAATCCATTACAGATAATCCTTATCTTTTTATTGGAGAGATTGCTGAAAGACATCAACCAATTGTAGGTTGATAGCCTGTTTTAATTTATTGAGTGCACTCTGAATAACGTTACCCTATATGGTAGTTAAATAACTTAACTTCTGGTTAATTTCCAGCGTGAGCTGTCTCTCATTTTAATGTGAATAAATTAGGGGCACCTAGGTGGCTCAGTCGGTTAAGCATCTGACTTTGGCTCAGGTCACGATCTCGTGGTTCATGAGTTCAATCCCTGCATCGGGCTTTGTGCAGATAGTTCAGAGCCTGAAGCCTGCTTCAGATTCTGTGTCTCCCACTGTCTCTGCCTCTCCCTCACTCATGCTCACGCGCGCTGTCTCTCTCTCTCTCTCAAAAATAAATAAAAACATTTTTTAAAATTAAACTTTTTAAATAAATAAATAATAAATTAAATAATAAATAATACATTAAATTCAACTTTTGAGTTGCATTATGGAGAGCCAAAGAGCCAAAGTGTTTTCTACCATGAACAATTTTGTGAGATGACCCCCCCAGGATGGGTGCTGGGGAGAGAAGATTGTTCTTTGTTCTCCCTTTCTAATCATTATAAGCAAGTAAACTAATGTGTGCTATTAATCTGTTAGACTGTCTTGTTCTGTGTAGTCTAGTTTACAAATATGACTCAGTCCAACCAGGCCCTCCTCCCTTCTGCCCATGATCCAAGCATGAAAGCTCAGAGCTATAAACAGGGTTACTGTATAAAAAAAAAAAAAAAAAAAAAAAAAAAATATATATATATATATATATAATATCTCATGGTATTATATTATTATATTTATAAAAGGTTTTCATATTTAATAAAATAGCAGTCATCTTGTGCCATTACATAGTGCTTTACAGGGACAAGGCACAGAGAGATGTGGGCCCAGCAGTGTACAGCATACATCTTTAGTAAGTGTTATTGATGACTGGGATGGAGTGAGTGTGCTGAGTTAGAGACACTTCATTCTGAACTTGGATCAGAATTAGAAAAAATTAGAAAAACACTGCAGAAATGAACACTCTGCCTGAGGTGAGATTTCTTGCAGTGCTTTGCTACCTAAATAAAATAGAGGCTGTGTGTTCACCAAATCTTTGCAGGTAATTAGTGTCAGTGATTTATCTCAGAGAAGTTGCATTGTTCCTGTATTCAGAGACGTAAGTGGTTATTTCAGAATTGGCTGGTGTGGTTTAGATTTTGATCTGTAGCTTTGGTTTTCTTGTGATTCATATTGATTGCTCCAATTTGTATGCTGCTTTGCTCTGTAGGTTCTTGATCTACTTGTTTCTCTCCTCTTTGGCCATGGTTATAGGTTTATGTTTCTAATTTTCGATTTTCTTTTCTTCTTGATTTTCAGTGTTTGTACTCAAGGTGGCTTTTTTTTTTTTTTTTTTTTTTTAAAGTAGTTCTTGCTTTTGTTTATTTGCCCTGCTGTCAGGCCTGTTTGGCCTTGTCCATGATATAATGGAAATGAAAGTGCTTTGTAAGTCGTAAAGCACTATTCAAATGTAAGAGATGATTACTATTTTATTAAAAATAATAACCTTGGTTATAGCTCTGAGTCCTCTTGCTGAAATCTGGGGCAAAGGGGAGCACCTGATTGGACAGGTGGGTCATCTTTATGCACTGATATCCTAGTTTGCAGCAGCCCTAGCAACTGGCGTTTGTGACCTAGATTCCCTGCAAACATGGATTACAGTTTGTGTCTACTCTTAAGTATAGAGGCATGAGCCTAGAAAGGAGACCAACAGCCTGCCTGGTCCTACTCAATGCCTGATTCGTAACTCGTGTTCACACTCTGATTTTGGAGGCCTAAAATACTCTGGCAGGCCAGGAGGGGGCTTAGATCTTACCTTTACTTCCTGTGCTCTGTCAGGGATATTATTGTAGGCTGTGTGGTAACATTGGCAGATGGCTTTGGTGACTCTCATGGTTCACCTACAAATTCACGTCACCTTTTAAAAATCAGTCCTAAAATTGTTTGAGAACAGAACTTTCATCCTGTTTTAAGTAGTTCTGCTTCCTCATCAAGAAGTCCCACTGAGTTTAGGCCTGACCTAAAACCAGGCTGTACCTACAATTACCGTGTTTCAGTTGGTGTAGTACCAGGCCCAGCATATGACTGTAGATCCTTATAAGCTTAACTCACTTATATCTAGAGCTAGTTCCTAACTTTTGAAAAGTTGTTCTTTGTTTTAACTAAGCTATCATTAGTGGAATCCATCCCAACTTTGGAGAAAAAGGTCCTTCTTGGCTTCCCAGTAGATTGGAAATACAGAAAAGTTTTTCAGGGTAAGGGAAGGGTTTAAGAGTCACCCCCAAAAATGTTGTGTGATGTGCAAAGGGTGGGTTTGGGACAGGGTTTTGTAAAAGGGGATATGTCCAGTCTCTGACCAGACATCCTTAGGATCAGCACACAGTCTCATGAGGTAGACAGTATTTGAATCCATCTTTGTGCTCACTTTTGTACTTTATTATTTATTCATGCATTCAGCAAATATTTATTGAGCACTCATTCCGTAATAGGCAGTTGCCATCTGTTAGATGCTAGGGACATAATTTCTGATAATTGTCCTGGATCTGGAGGTCATCTGTGCTATTGTCTGTAAATGGGCTTTAGGTCAGACAGATCTGGATTCTAGTGTCTTTTCCCTGCTTCGCTATTTGTGTTACTCTATAAACTTATTCAATAATTTGTCACCTGGGTCTTGCTTTATGCATCTGTGAAATTGTATAACAATTACCACATTGAGCTGTGATGAGGATTCTATAAGTGATGTATATAACACTCCATGCTAGACACACAGTAGGTCTCTCACTTATTAATTGCTGGTTGTCTCTTCTGCACTCATCCCTTAATCATTATCTCAAGCTCACTGATTGCTCTTTGCCTGGGACAAATTGGCCTCCAAGTAGAATGTAATAGTACTTGAGTCTTTATGCAAATAGACCTATGGATAAGATAATTTCAATAGAGTATAGATCCTAGTTCAGGATTCCAGAAATGTATAAACACATTCCTAGTTATATTTTCCTTTTATCAACATCATTAAATATTTTTAAAAATTTTTTTATGTTTTTATTTTATTTTTGAGAGACACAATGTGAGGGGGGAAGGGGCAGAGAGAGAGATAGAGAGAGAGAAACACAGAATCTGAAGCTGGCTCCAGGCTCTGAGCTGTCAACAAGAGCCCGATGCTGGGCTCGAACTCACAGACTGTGAGATCATGACCTGAGCCAAAGTCCGTCCCTTAACTGACTGAGCCACCCAGGCACCGCTAAAGATTTTTTTTTAACTGAACAATTAAACTAATCAAAATGGTTATGCTGGCAGACTGGACAACTATTAAAATAACAAAGAATTGCACATAGGAATTAACAGAAGAGATAGAGTGGAATCATAAAAATATTTAATCCAAAGAAGGGAGAAAAAGAGGAAAAAGCGAACAAAAGCATCATGCAAATATGAAACAGCAAGAGTAGATTTAAACTCAACCATATCAACAATCACATTAAATATAAAGGGTCAAAATACCCCAATTAAAAGACAGAATGGGCATATTGGATAAAAAGCTGAAATTCACTGTGTTCATTTTATAAGAAACCTACTTTACGTATTAAGACATATTTACATTTTAAGCAAATTAATGGAAAAAACATATATTAACAATAATCTAAACAAAGCTGTAGTAGCTATATGAACATCAGACAAGTTAGATTTCACAGCAAAGAATATTAACAGGGATAAAGAGGGTCATTTAATAATGATAACAGAGTCTACTTATCAATAGGACATAAAAAAATCTTAAACATTTATACAACTAATAACAGAGCTTCCAAACGTGAAGCAAAAACTGCAAGGAGAAAAACATACAAGTATAATCAAGATGTTTTAGCACTTTCTCTTAATAATAGAACTTATAGAGAGAAGAGCCCAAAAGGTTGTAGAAGACCTAAACAATATTATCAACTAACTTGGCATAACTGACCTATATAGAACACTGCATCTAACAACAGAAGAGTACACAGCACTTTGCACCCAATAACCTAGCACCTGACACAGCACACTAGCCAATTCTGTCAACAGGAAGATGCTTCTGTCAGCAGTAAGCACCATTGTTCTGGGTTTCTCTAGACCATGAGAAATCCTGCAGGATTCCTGTTAGAGTTGTACAGATCCCTCTTTGGGGCACTGCTGCTGAGTATCCTGGTAGCAGCTCCAAGAGAAGGTCACTGTTTCAAGAGCACAGCTCACCTGCCCAGAATGAGGTCAGGGATTGAATCTGGACCAAAGTTCTAACCCACACTTTATCATCTGGTTGGGGAGAACAGCAGCCTCTTTTTCCAGACTTGTTAAAATCAACATAAGGGCTTGGCATTGAAAACAAAACAAAACAAAACACGATAACTATGCCAGAGTTAGGCCCATCCAAAGATTTTCTGTCATTTGTTAAAGGTATTTGGACTGTTGAAATCAGTTCAAACAATAGAGACCCATTCCAAAAAAAAACTTGAGAGATTATACTCCCTTAAGATAATTATGACAAGGCACATCTTCCTGCCTGCTACCTTTCCAAAGGGAGAAAATATGAAACCATGGGAATTATGATAGAACTGTCAAATACAAATGTAATCAGCTTTAACTAATACAATGTAAATGTAATTCACATAATAGTGTAACGAATTGTAATTTTTTGATCAAGGAGAACAAAGATAATCTAGAAGAATTATTGGTATAATGGTGACATTTTCATGGTGTCATTTTGTAGGTAGTCCTATCATTGTCAAATTCCAGTGAAGGATTCCTCGTGGGAATCAGGTGTATAAATGAAGGATGGAAGAGAATAATAGCTACAGCCACAAGGTACTTTGCACCTCACCGTGAACCTTGGCTGCTCGGTGTGTGTCTGTACTCCAGATGAGCTTCCTCTTCAAAGCAGCCTGTTCTGTGAACATGAAGCTATGCCCAGATTATAGTACATGCCATGATTTATCACAGCCTACCTTCAAGTGATATTCTACCACTTTATGAATAGTATAAGGATGTTACAATAGTGTACTTCCATTTCTCTCCTTCTGGTCGTTGTGCCATTTTTATCATAAATTTTACTTTATTTATTTATTTTTGATGTTTATTCATTTTGAGAGAGGGAGAGGGAGAGCACAAGCAAGGGAGGGGCAGAGAGAGAGGGAGACACAGAATCCAAAGCAGACTCCAGGCTCTGAGCTGTCAGCGCAGAGCCCGACGTGGGGCTAGAACCCACAGACTGTGAGATCATGACCTGAACCTTGCAATCATGAACTGAGCCGAAGTCGGATGCTTAACTGACTGAGCCACCCACGTGCCCCCATAAATTTTACTTTTGTGTATGTTATAAACCCTACAATATTTTTTAATGTTTATTTATTTTTAAGAGAGAGAGAGCACCAGTAGGGGAGGGGCAGAGAGAGAGACAGACAGACAGACAGACAGACACAGAATCTGAAGCAGGCTTCAGGCTCTGTCTGAAATGAAGCTGTGAGTGCACAGCTCAATGCGGGCTCGAACTCACAAGCTGTGAGATTGTGACCTGAGCTGAGGTTGGGTGCCTAACTGACTGAGCCACCCAGGCGCCCCTACCCTACAATATCTTTTAAATTGCTTTTACTCAAATAGCCAATTATCTTTTAAAGTAATTTAAATAATAAGTTAAAAATCTATATTTACCCATTTAGTTTCTATTTCTAGTACTCTAATTTGCGTAGATTCAGATTTACATCAGCTATTATTTTCCTTCTGCTTGAAGCACTTCCTTGAACATTTCTTGTAATGTAGATCTGTTGATAATGAATTCTTTCAGCTTTTGAATGCCTGAAAAAAATCTTTATTTTGCCTTTGTTTTTTTACAAAGTGAAGAATTCTCCATTGACAGATTTCCCCCATTAAGTATTGTAGAGATGTTATTCCATTGTGTTCTAGTTTGCATTGTTTTCAAAGAAAAATCTGCCTCCATTCTTTGTTCCTCTGGATGTAGTGTAATTTCTTTTTTCTGTAGCTGCTTTTAAGATTCTTCCTTTTCATTGGGTTTTAAGACATTTGATTATGCTGTGCCTTGGTGTAGTTTTCTTCATGTTTCTTGTGCTTGGAGTTTGTTAAGCTTCTTGGATCTGTGGGTTTATAATTTTCATCAAATTTGAAAAAATTTTTGCCGGCATTTTTTCAAATATTATTTTTCTCCTATCCTTTTCAGAGATTAAAGTGACATGAATATTAGGCCTCATAGTTGTCTCACAGCTCATAGACTCTCTCTGTTCCTTTCTTTCCCCATTTTGTAATGTTTCTATTGCTGTGTTTTCAAGTTTACTAATGTTCTCTTTTGCAATGTCTGATCTGTTCTTAATCTAATCTATGTTTCATTTCAGACATTGTTGTTTTTATCTTTAGAAGTTAGATTTAGTCCTTTTTTTATATCTTTCATGTCTCAGTTAACATGCTAAAGTATTCCTACCTTCTTGAACATATGGAATACAGTTTTAGTAATTCTTTTAATGTGCTTCTCTACTAATTCTACCATCTGTACCAATTCTGAGTCAATTTCAATTTATTGATTTTTTTTTCTTCTGGTTATGGTTATATTTTCCAGCTTTTCTACATGCCTGGTCATTTTTAATTGGATATTGAGAATTTTACCTTGTTAGGTGTTATATATTTTAGTATTCCTATAAATATTTTTGAGCTTTTTTGCTGGGACATTATTAAATTACTTCAAAATAGTTTGAGTATTTCAGTATTTCACTGTTTTTATGCTTTGTTAGGCAGGATCAGAGCAGTGTGGTCAGGGTTAATTTTCCCCACTACTGAGGCAAAATCCCTCTTTGTACAATTATGAGGTCTCTGCACTCTGGCTGATGGAAAGAGGCACTGTTTCTTTTTATCTCTAATCCTCTCAAATGATTTTTTTTCCCCCTCGGTCTTGAATAGTTTCTTCATGTACTTGAGCTGATCAGTACTCAACTCTAGAAGGGGACCTTCTTAAGATCTCTAGAGTTTTCTTTCTTTCTTTGCATCTCTCTCCCCTCCACTACTCTGTCCTGAAAACTCGACTGTCTCCAGGACAGATCCATGTCTTCAACTGAAGGAGACCATTGGGCTCTATGTGGGTTCCCCTCCTTGTTACATGACCTGGTAACTTTCTCCAGGCAGTAAGTTAGGGCCATTTGTGGGGATCAGCTCATTTGTTTGCTATCTCTCAGGGACGTTTGGTGTTTATTGGCTAATGTTCAGTGTTTTACAATCCAGGTTTTTATGTATATTGTCTGCTATTTTTGTTTTTCAGCCGGAGTGTAAACCCAATCTCTCTAACTTTATCTTGGCTGGAGGCAAGTAGTATCATTTATAATTAAAAAAAAAATCTTGTGCCTCTTCAATCTTTCCATTCCCTATATTTTTAAATTTTTTTAAATGCTTGTTTATTTTTGGGAGAGAGAGAGAGTGCGTGTGTGCACAAGTGGGTGAGGGGCAGAGAGAGAGGGAGACACAGGATCAGAAGCAGGCTCCAGGCTCTGAGCTGTCAGTACAGAGCCTAGTGTGGGCTCCAACCACGAACTGCAAGATCATGACCTGAGCTGAAGTCGGTCGCTTAACTGACTGAGCCACCCAGGTGCCCCTTCATTTCATATTTTTGAATGTGGAGGAGTTTATGGAAGTAAACCAGAAAGGGTTCCTTTGGTTAAAATATCTCTTTAGATATTTTTTCTCATTCTTTTTCACTATGATTCTTTGCCACCAGAGTGATCTTTCCAAATCTAATCATCTCTCATTTCTGCATAAATTCATCATGGCTTCTGAATGGCTACTCAGTAATGTCCAGACTCCTTGGTATGTCTGCAGGGCTCTTGTGTACCTGTTAACCATCATTTCTAATGCCACTCATCTCTCCTATCATACTTTGTGCTCTGCTGTCTGCCACGGTAGTATGTATGGGTTCCCGAGGCAGAGCAACAGTTCAGATTATATGTAATTTCCCTGATTTGGGGGAAATTAACTTCTTTAATATCTTATCTGAAAATAAGAGTAATTAATAATACTACACACCTGCCAGGGTTGTGAACACCAAATGAAATAATATCTGTGAAGTGCTCACCACTGGGTCTGGCACAGAGTAAGTGCTCCATTAACATAATTTATTACTGGGATGACTCCTCAAATGCATCATGTTCTGCTTCTCTGCCCTCTAGGCCTTTAGACATGTTTCTCCTGTTGCCTAGAAGTTCTCCTTTTCCTGCTCCATACACTCTGTTACTTCCTACTTCTCTTTTCAAATGACTCTTGAGCTTTACCTCATGTGGAAGCTTTCCCTGACCTTCTGATCTTAATAGGATATTCCATGATGCCACATAAAATTGTTTTGAAATTGTTTCCCCCTTCCGTCTTCATTGCAGGAGGGGGAAATTGTGGATCCTGGTAAGTGATCAATGTGGAAGGAAGGAAGGAAGGAAGATAGGCTCTTTTTTTAAAAAAATATTTTTTTATTTTTGGGGAGAGTGCAAGTGTGGAAGGGGAAGAGAGAGGGGGGCAGAGGATCTGAAGTGGGCTCTGTGTTGACAGCAGCAAGCCCAATGCAGGACTCGAACTCACAAACCATGAGATCATGACCTAAGCCAAAGTCTGATGCTCAACCAACTGAGCTACCCAGGTGTCCTAGGAAGCTTGGATCTTAATAACTGTTGAATAGAATGATGGAAAGGACATTTATAATACTCTGACATAAAATTTTGTTTGAATGAACACCATAGAGGCCCACAATTTCTAGGTGAAAGGACACTGGGAGAACAGGAGTAGCATGCTCCAGGATACAACATGGCTGGTCACCACTGCATTTTGAGCCTCTCTGTAAAACTGCCACAAGAGGCTGCAATTCAATAACAAGTGGTGCAACTTGGCAAGGAAAAAGAGTAAAGCCTGGTGATGAGAAGGAAAAAAAATGCAAGAGAATGAAAATCATGAGCCAAACAATACGAGAACAGCTTCCTACCCCTATCGTTACCCCATGGCCCGGGCCCCCAGCATTGGTGGCATTATCTCTGCACAGCCAGAATTTTGGGAAATGCCTGCCAATATTGACATTTCCCCACATAATGAAATCAAGGTGGATTGGTGAACAGTCACTTTAAAAGTTAACTGTTGAAAGCCTGCAGGTTAGAGCTCTTAAGCTAATGCCTGTTGGCTTGATGGCAGTTTTGGTGCTTGCTCTTTTTTTAATTGTTTTTATTTTTGGTCTCTCTTGTTCTCTTGATTTTGATGGCAGGACGTAGAGGTCTCTTTAATTTTATTTCTGAAGGCAGGTTAAGGGACATCTTGCTTGGCTTTTCTGAGTGATATTTTTGTTTCCTTACTCCCTTTTCTACTTCCTTTCTCCAGTGTATGCTCTCTCTTTAGCAATGCCTGCCTCTTGTCCTATAGTGTTGCACAGACATTTGGGTATTTTGATAAACTCAATCCCTACCATCTTCAACCTTCCTGAAGTCCCTGGAGGCTGTGTTAAAGGAAATTGTTCATGACTGAGTCATTGATGACATACTCAGAGCTCTGCCAGCATCTCTTCCTCAGAACCAGTTCCTCTGGTGGTCCTAGAATAAATCAGAGGTGGGAGACCTCTGTGTTTAATGGAAGATGTTTCCATCCCATATATTGGAGGCTGGCCCAGTTATGGCCCATCTGGAGGAGAGCCTCACACCAAAACTCATGTCTCCCTTTTCCCCTTTTCCTCTTCTATTCAAACCTCAGACTGAGGTGAGTGAAAGCAGGGGATTAAGCCTGGCATAAATTTGGATCTATCAGTATATTTCCATTTATTGATGAGCAGATCACAGACTAGCCCTAGGCATGTTTTCAAACTTAATGAAGAAAAGACAGTTCTGCCACAAGAGCTCTTCATCTAACTGACAGCATCAATCAAGAGCCACTCTGACTCCTGGCTGCTCTCAGTAATGAAACCTTTCTCCTAAAAACTGGAGAGGCTGGGGAGACAGAATAGTGGGCCATGGGAGGGAGGGGCAGAAGACGCTAATTCATCTTAATTATTTCCTTTGCCTCACCATGGGCCCTGATAAAGGTGTGCAGGAGACCAGAGGGTGAGGTTTGGTGGTAGCTGGGAGGTCGTGGAAAGCAGAGACAGTAGAGAGTCTTTCCCCAAGGAGAATGGTGCTATGGCAGCGGCTTTAAACTTGGAGGTGTTTTTTTTTTTTTTTTTTCAATCCCCTGTGGTGAAGAGCCCGCATCTAGGAGATTCTCCTTCCAGAAGTTTATTGTCCTTTCTATTTAGGATACAGCAAATAGAATTTCTGTTCTATTCAGAAATCTGAGACCTTAGAGATTGGGTATTTCAGTGGTTTTCAAACCTTTCTTTTGCTGGAGAATGCTTTTTTCCTCCCTGAAGGAAAGCTACCACCTCTACAAGAGCCCAATAGTTAAACACACCAAAAAGAGTAAAAAGGATTTGGTAGTTTGGCATGGAATGAAGTTGCAGGAGGTGTATGCTGGGATGGAAACAAGTGGCCATATAGATGCACCAGAAATCTAGGTTTCTGAGAAGCACTGAACACCATGAATCTAGTTCAGTGCCCTTAAGTTGAAGAGCAGGGAGGTCATGAGATTTATTGAAGGGCAAATTTATAATTCCTGGTGGAGCTGGTCTTCTGATTTCTCTTTTCCCCTTAAGATGAGGTATCTACTTTGTGCCAAGCATCCTGATGTGCACCAGTGATGTAAAGGGAGACGAAGGAGGAAAGAGAGAAAAATAGGCTGCGTATGGATCTGTGGATCTTCCAGCCATCCTTGAGAAGGTGTGGCCTAATAGGTCTCTAGGACATCCCTCTAAGCTTTCCATGCTGCCACCAGCAACAATGGTGCTTTCTCTCTGAAATAATTCATGTATCTCTGACAGAGGGGCTTCATATTTCTGCCTTTGAGGAGAAATTATTTGCCACATTGGCCTCAAAACTATAAGCTATCCTTGTTGCCTTCACCTCCCTAATCTCCCTTAATCAGCTCATTACCTAGATCTGTTGAATTACCTCTCAAATAACCCGAGTCAGTTTACTTGGTTCTGTCTTCATCTGAAAACCGTGGTCCAAACCACCATAATCTGGAAGACCTGGCAAAGGCCTCTTTATAGACCCTCCTCCTTCATTCTAGTCTCATTTAAATTCATTCTTCGCACAAACCCACATGATGTTTTTGAGCTGAAATTGGCTACATCATTTTCCCCACCAGCTGAAAACTCTTTAAAGGCTTCCCATTGGTTTTAGGGTGAAGACCTCAGTGTTTAAAATACTCCAGGTCCAGTGTGTGTCTTCAGCGTTGTCTCACATCTCCTCCTCCTTTTCCTGCCTTCCAGATACACCTTCCCGCCCCTCCCACTATGGGGACTTTGCGTATGCTGTTTTCTCTACTTGGAACTCTCTCCCTGCCCTTGTTCGCCCAGATGCCTACTCCTCAATCTCAACTCCTCAGTCACTCGTCAGGGAGTCCCCACCTCCCCTGACTCAGTCACATCCCCTTATTGTGAGCTTTCAGTGCATCATATGTTTCTCCTGCAGCACTTCCACAGGAGCAGTTCCGTGTTGCCTTGTGTGGGTCTGTGCTCAGTGTCTCATTTCCCTGTAGGACTGTCAGCTCCATGGGATGGGGGCCAGGTTTACTTTATTTTATTAATTTAATGAATTTTTAAAAAGTTGTTAAGTTCCAGTTAATTAACGTACAGTGTAATATTAATTTCAGGTGTACAATATCCTGATTCAACACTTCCATACATCACCCTGTGCTCATCATGACAGGTGCCCTCCTTAATCCCCATCACCTATTTCACCCAACCCTCACCCACCTCCCTTTTGATAACCATCAGTTTGTTCTCTATAGTTAAGAGTCTGTTTCTTGGTTTGCTTGCCTGTTTCTCTTTTTCCCTTTGCTCATCTGTTTTGTTTTTTAAATTCCACATATGAGTAAAATCATAGGGTATTTGTCTTTCTCTGACTGACTTATTTCACCTAGCATAATGCTCTCTAGCTCCATCCATGTTGTTGCAAATGGCAAGATTTCACTCCTTTTCTTGGCTGAGTAATATGCCATATATGTATATTCCACGTCTCTATCTATTTATCAGTTAATGGACATTTGGGCTGTTTACATAATTTGACTATTGTAGATAATGTTGTTATAAACATTGGGGTGCATGTATCCTCTTGAATTAGAATTTTTTAATTCTTTGGGTAAATGCCTAGAATTGCAATTGCTGGATCATGGGGTAGTTCTATTTCTAACTTTCTGAAGAAACCTTGATATGTATTCCGCAGTTGCTGCATCACTTTGCATTCCTACCAACTGTGCAAGAGGGTTCCCCTTTATCCTCATCCTCACCAACACTTGTTGTTTCTTGTGTTTTTGATATCAGCCATTCTGATGGGTGTGAGGTGCTATCTCATTGTGGTTTTGATTTACATTTTCCTGATGAGTGATGTTGAGCATCTATTCATGTGTCTGTTGGCCATCTATATGTCTTCTTTGGAAAAATGTCTATTCATGTTTTCTGTCCATTTTTTAATTGACTTATTCATTTTTTGGGTTTTATAAATTCTTTATAAAATGAGTTTTATAAATTCTTTATATATTTTGGATACTAACCCTTTATTGGATAAGTCATTTCCAAATATTTTCCCCCATTCCATAGGCTGCCTTTTAGTTTTGTTGATTATTTCCTTTACTATGCAGAAGCTTTTAATTTTGATTTAGTCCCTAGTTTGTTTTTGCTTTTGTTTCCCTTTCCTCAGGGGACCTATCTAGAAAGAAGTTGCCATGGCTAGTGTCAAAGAAGTTACTGCCTGTGATTTTGATTGTTTCAGGTCTCACATTTAGGTCTTTAATCCATTTTGAATTTATTTTTGTGTATGGTGTAAGAAAGTGGTTCAGTTTCATTCTTTTGCATGTTATTGTCCAGTTTTCCCATCACCATTTGTTGAAGACTGTCTTTTTACCATTGAATATTCTTTTCTGCTTTGTCAAAGATTAATTGGCCATATAATTGTGGATTCATTTTTGGGTTTTCTATTGTTTTCTGTTGATCTATCTATTTTTTAAAATTAACCAATTAATTAATTATTTTTTAGAGAGTGAGCAGGGAAGAGGCAGAGAGAGAGGGGGTAAGAGAGGATCTGAAGCGGGCTCTGTGCTGACAGCACAAAGCCCAATGTGGGGCTCTAACTCACAAACTGTGAGATCATGACCTGGGCCAAAGTCAGACACTTAACCAACTGAGCCACCCAGGCACCCTTGATCTATCTCTGTGCCAGTACCATACTGTTTTGATCACTAGAGCTTTGTAATATAACTTGAAATGTGGAGTTGTGATGCCTCCAGCTTTGCTTTTCTTTTTCCAGATTGCTTTCACTATTCAAGATCTTTTGTGGTTGCATACAAGTTTTAGCATTGTTTGTTCTGACTCTGTGAAAAATGCTGCTGGTATTTTGATAAGGATTGCGTTAAGTGTGTAGATTGCTTTGGATAGTATAGACATTTTAACAATATTTATTCTTCCAATGCATGAGCATGGAATGTCTTTCCAGTTCTTTGTGTTATCTTCAGTTTCTTTCATCAGTGTCTTACTGTTTTCAGAGTACAGGTCTTTCACTTCTTTGGTTAGGTTTTCTCCTAGGTATCTTACTATTTTTGGTACAGTTGTAAATGGGATTGATTCCTTGATTTATTTTTCTGCTGCTTCACTATTGGTGTATAGTAATGCAACAGATTTCTGCACATTGATTTTGTATCCTGTGGCTTCATTGAATTTGTTTATCAGTTGTAGCAGTTTTTTGGTGGTGTCTTTCAGGTTTTCTCTATATAGTATCATGTCATCTGTGAATTGTGAAAGTTTGACTTCTTCCTTACTGAATTGAATGCTTTTTATTTCTTTTTGTTTTGTTTATTTCTTTTGTTTTACTTCTTTTTGTTCTGTTTGCTGTGGCTGGGACTTTCAGTACTATGTTGAATAAAAATGGTGAGAGTGGACATCCCTGTCTTGTTCTTGACCATAGAGGAAAAACTGTAAGTTTTTCCTCATTTAGGATGATTTTAGCTGTGGATTTTTGTATATTGGCCAGGTTTGTTTTAGCCCTAGCATGGTGCCCTTCATAGAGCAGGGGCTCAATGAATATTTCATGAATGAACAAGGAAATGAATGAATGAACTGACTTGTGGAATGGGAGTTCTTTGCTGAATCATCCCTTTTGAGTGGTTACGGCAAAGTTTTGCTTCTTCTCCTGTTTTGGCATTATTCTCTTGTCATTCAAACTGTGGAAAGTACCCAGAGCAAGCCTCTGGGGTCCTTACTTCAGCAAGCAGTGGGATGGGGCACCTTCCCTTCTGTCACTGGGGAACATGGCCTTTCCTCTGAATTTTTCTGATAGCCCTTCTGTGAGCAGTCTCCTCATCCTTCCTCCATCCTCTTCTGCCAAATGAAGGGTTGGACCAGGAAGGACTTTCAGATTCACCACACAGTCAAGAGTGAGAGCACAAAGCCATCACTTTGATGAAGATGGGAGCATGGGAATGATATAAATAAGTCACAAGCTGTGTCCTCCAACTAATTTTGGCACAATTTTTCCTGTTAATACATCTTCTAAAAATGTCTTTCAGTGTCTTGGCCTTCCTTGATCTTGATCTTTGCCATTGGCCACTCTGCAAACAGCATTGCATTCATAATAGTCCAAAAGTTGTTTGGGTCCAGAATTTCAAGGGTACAGAACATTACTTTCTCTTTCCAGTCTCTGAGTCCCATCCATTCTGTTTGAGAAAGCTAAATAGGGCAGATCACTGAGTAGTGGCATAGGGTACAGAAAAGAGCAATGGCTTTGGAGATTGATAGCTCTGGGCTCTGACACTTACCAGATACGTGACTTAGAGTCTCTGAGTCTCAATTTACTCATCTGTAAAGTGGAGTTAAAATACTACAGTGTTTAAGTTTTACTGAGGTGATATATATAAGCTTCTTGGCCCAATGACTGGTCAAGATGCTTAATGAATATTCTCAGCTGGAGTCTGTCCCTTAGTGACTTCTCCTAGAGTTTCAGATCCATCACCTGTCTTCCTTAAGGTGAATGTTAGGCTCCTTTTTCTTTAGCATTGATTTCTAGCTGCCTCAACTCTGTATTTGACACAAGGATTCTTATTTCCTGGGACTCTGCTTGGCCACCCTCAAAGCTGCCCGTCAGAGGCATTCCGAGGTCAGGCCTGTGGTAGGGCAAGTCCATAATACTCACACTGAAATTATTTCCTAAGTCCGTACCTGGGGCTGCCACCATTGTTATTCCTGGGAGTCTCCACTGGAGTGTCTCTCAAAGCCTGGTCACACTTTTTAAGAGGTTGCTCAGGGTGGAATCCTCAGTGGTACTCTACCATCCTAGAGTTCTTGGTGCTTGGCAAGCATGGATGCCACTGGCCATGTTCCCATCAACTGTTGGAGCCAGAATACTCAGTCAAGATGGTGTTTTGGCCTGGAAGTAAAAGGAGGCTGTGGCTCTCTGCACTCCTTTTCTGTGGAATACTTTGGGCCTTCCATCTCTGTGGTCCCTAGCAGGTGGCCCTATTGTAGAACTTGGTCACTTTTCCTGCATTGGGTGCCCAGGCCAGGGTCCTGGCAGAGGAGGCTAGATGGGTTCGTGTTTCAAATTGCTGTCTCCTCCCCAAGGTCTGGCATGGGGTGTATGCCTACTGACCATTTGCCTGTATTTTCTTGCGTCTCCTTATCTTCTGCTCTTCTGGCCAACAGTCGATCCCTAACTTCTCATCCTTTTCTCAGCTGCCACATGTATGATAGATGATTTTCATATGTTCAAAACACTCCAAAACACATGTCCAAGTTTTGAGCACCTCCCCAAAAACTTTGTGGAAGAGACACAGCCTTACAACAATTTATAATTGCCACAGTGCTTCAGAGTGTATCAGTAGCCTTTTTTCTCTTGCAAACAGTGACACAGTTCAAATGGTCTTCAGATTTGGCAATTCCCAGACACTAGCTGTATTTCTTTCCTTTCTTTCTCATTCAAATTTAAATACATTGAGAGAAAAGTAAGCTAGAATTTGCTTAAATGTGTTAAAAGGGTTTTAAAATCTTAGAACGTTATTATTAGGAGTAAATTACTGTGATTTTCCCACAGATGGTGAAGACATTCTGGCAAGGACATGGCCTTAAGGTGAGGGACCCAGTGAAGGTTTTTCAAGATCATCTTTAGGTCTTTCAGTGAAGGTCATCTTATTTGGCTACCTAGATATTCATGATCTCTTGAGATGATTGGGGACTGGTAGTTGAGAGTGACCATGGGTCTTACTTGAGGTGGGCAGGGCATTCTTCTCAACCCTTCTTGAGCCATGCTCCAGTGAAAAGGACCCACTGGGACACTTAATGAAACTGAATTCTGATCCTCTGAGTCTGACAATGGAAGGGCAATGTGGTGTGGAGGGTGGGAGTGGTCTTGAAGTTGGTCCTCCAGGAGCCACATTCCCATTGCAGAGTTTCCTCATAAATGCTTCTCCTACATGGAGGATATTAGTAGACTGGAGTAGCTTCATCCCACTCAGTCTGACTCTTTTTTATACTTCTTCCATCAGCATGTACTTCATATCATGCTGACCCCTACAAGGTCCTCTTGCTTCAGAGTTTGATGCCTGATCCTTTGTGGGCTACCACAAGGACAAGAACATTCACCATCATGGTGTTTGTGGTGGTGGATGCTATAGAGAAGAGTAAATGCTGCTCTTCTTGTGCTTCTTATAGTCTCCCTTCCAGGGCCAGGGAGTTTCTCAGAGCCTAGAAGGACTGACCCTATGGCTATGCTGAGGAAAAACCGCAGCCTTGACTCTTGAGGGGATGACAGGACAATGGCCAGGTGGTGGGGTATAGGACCCTCTGTGATTCTGCCAGCTAGGTATCTTCTCTGTCTTTACACCCACTTAGTCCTCTAGCCCCAGGGGCCCAGGCCTTAGAATTTATGGAGACAGTCATAATGTGTCCCCTGAGTCTTCAACAAGGCTTGGAGCTTTGATGCCTGTCTACTTTGGTTGTGACCGAGGGGCTGAGGGGGAGAAGTGCCACTTTAACCTCTCTTCCCCATAATTCCTGCCCCAGTGATCCCCGGAGCAGCAGAGAAAAATTCCAGCCTGGAAGATGGGCCCTGGTCAGTTATGAATCCCCAAACAGGTGCCTCTGGCCATCAAAGTCTTGAAGCAGTTAAACTTGCGTTCACCTTTGTTGCAGTTCCCTTAAAAGAAAATAGAGAGATCTTCGAAAGGTGGAAGGGGTGGCAGGCCAGAAACGTAAAGTGTGTGCAATCACTCAGATACAAGTGGCACCACTAAAAATTGCCTTCATATATCAGCTTATGGTTTACACACTCTGGCAGAAAGGACACTAAAAGGTCAGTGGGAAAAAAATTTATATGTCAGGCCTGGAGCTGTGACTCCAAAGGTGGTGAGAACACACAGTCTGGGAAGGTTCTAGAGGGACTGGCTAAGTGCTTGACGTGGCAGGACTCTTTTTTTCACTCTTTATTTTGTTTTATTTTTAAGGAAGTTGCTTGCAAACGTCAGCAGAGAAGCTAAGGTATAGACTCAGGGTAACCTCTCGCTCCGACCCCTGGTGACAAGACAGATAGTTCCATTCATCTATGGGTGAGCAGTGGAGGCTCCCTGCATTTTTTTCCCCTTTTTGCTTGGATTCAGGATATATTTGTTTGCAGAGAGCGATGTCACGCCTGTGAATGCACTGCTCAGTCATGTGCCGGGGGTGAAAGCAGAGGAGGGGAGAAGAGAAGAGACAGGAGGGAGGGAAGGGGGTGGAGGGCGATGTGGGGAAAGGGCAAGCTATACTCTGGGGGCTTTGAGTGATGCCAGCTAGGATCCAAGAACAAATCTTCAACCAAATGCTAATGGAGAATGTGCCTTCCAACCAGAAGGATCAGCAAATATGCTGTAAATTAATAATGCACCCCTTTAGTGGCAATTGCCTTTTGAAAAACTCTGGGGGAGGATTATTTATCCACTCCCCCTTCCATCTCACCTCCCATAAGAGAAGGAACTAGAACATTGTAGGTCTCTTGGAGTTTTGTTTAAGACTGACCCTCCCCCCCCTTACTTTATTAACCGTGTAACATTTTAAGGTTGTTTTTCCTCTCTGTCTCCTCCAGCAAGTCTCTATTGATCACTGTTTACAGTTATAATCCCTTTCAAATTTATCATCCATGACTAACACCACATGTATTGATTAGTGTTGACGGATGTCCCTCTACAGTATAGAACCACCGTGATCCTAGCCAGTGAAATACCAGAGAGATGGAGGTAGAGAGAAATACACAGTTCCCCCTTCTCCTCAATTTTCTTTTGGTAGTTTTCTGCTCCCCCTTTTGTTCATAACTTCAATGACTTCTTTCCGACCTATGCTGAGGAATTGCTTTGTATATTTTAAAGATCATTTCTTTATTCTCACCGAAACCTTTTGGGAGGAAAGGCAAGTTGCTCCTGGGTGGCAGGTTGGGGGTTGCTGACAGGTCCTGAAGGAGATCAGATTTATGAGGGACATCCATGTGTCTTAACCTAAAGCCTCAAGTACCAAAGACGTAAATACGGGCTAGGTTTTTAGGGCCAAATTAGATGCCACTTGTGACTAAAGACAAAATGTCTGAATTTCTGCTATAAATGGAGCCATTTGTCAATAGTGCAATTTTTTTGGCCCTTTTTTGCTTACTTTCTGTAGTGTCCTTTTTGCCTGTTGTGGTCCAAAGGCAAGCGATGGACGATTTGTGAAGGTGTGTACTCATCTGTCTTGCCCAAGCCACATGTCTGGGACCTCTTGTCTTGGAATGTGCTGCACATGCATAAAAGTATGCACCCCACCCACCCACCAGCCTGGCATTGAGTTGGGGAGAGGTCTGGCCCTCACCTGCAACCAGCCCACTCATGGAGAAGCCACCATGCAGGTTCTGAGCTCAGCTGCCTCCTCTGTGCAGTAGAAATAAGAATACTTTCCTTGCCCACCCAGTGGGGAGGCTAGGGGGTAATAGCTGTGAGTGCTGCAGAAAATCAGAAAGGACCACGTGAACTAAGATGGTCTATTGTATTACTCAGGGAGCATTCTCCTCCCTCTCTTTATCTCTGGGTCTCAGTCTTTCTCTCATGTTCCATGAAAGTTTCATTACTTTGCAAGGTCTTTCTTCTATTTCCTGGCACTTTAGCAGAGTACCCAAGGACTAGTCTTGAGAATGGAAGGAAGTAGTCTCATAGCTTAAATCTTTAATTTGACTGGTGAGGAAACTGATGAAGCTGAAATTTTGGGAATAACTTGTTTTATGTCCCACGGTGTGTGAACCATAAGCCCAGGAAGAGGACTGTTTTGTGACTCTTAGGCAAGTGTCTCTCCGTCCCTTTCCTCCCCTTCCCATGACCTGTCCATCTCTCTCCTTCTCCTCCCCTTCCTTCCTCTCTCTCCCTCTCCCCTTCCCCTCCTGCTTACCCTCTCCCTCCCTGACTCCAGCCCCTCAGAAGTATGCTGGGTCTGAAGGTAGAGACACAAAACCCTTTTCCTCTGGAAGCTCACTTTTACTTTGGAAGGCAGAACCATTTTTTAAGAAACTCAGGATTTCTTTACTACAGAAAATGCACATTTAAAAAGTTAGTTTTCTTTCTAAAGGAAAGAAAAGGGAGGACCGTTCAGCTCCTAGGGGAAGGCACATCTACCTATGCAGTGTGCCATGCCTTCAAGCTGTAGTGCTTTTGAATAGCTATTTAGTTGACTCATATGTAAATGATATTTTGTCCTCCCTTGTTGCCTCGGCCCCCACTATTGACAATAATTTGATGGGATGTTTTTTGCTTCTTATCTATTTTCCAAGTTTTCATGGTCTGTTTGTAATAGTGTTTTTGGTTCTTTGCACTACTTTAAATTAAGTTTCTCTTATGGGTCTTTTTATACCTGAATACTGTTCAGTTATTTGATGACATAGTTGTAAATCCTCAATAAAAAGATCTTTAATAATCAGTTGGCATTTATTTAATATACCACCCATCTTATTAAATCTAACTCCTTAGATTTAATAGGACAGTTTATTGTATTTTCACTTCGGAATAGTGATGCTATAGTTATGCTTGAGAAGACACTTTCATTATAAACTCCTGTTTTTAGGCACTTATAATTTTCTCAAGTAGCACATTTATTTCAATGTGCAATCATTTTCTGTTCTCTTCTCCCTCCCTGTTTCCATTTGTATCATTTTTCTCATTTTTTTAAAGTTTAATAAGGAAATGTATCTTAAACTTCAGGGAGAAGAGCTGTGTCATTGGCGGAGAATAGCTGAGCAAAGCTGCCAGGCTCTTGAAATCCAGCTTCTTGTGCCTGCAGTCAGCTTGATGCAAATGTTGGGGAAGGAGGCTGCTAGCCCCGGGATTAGGCTCCCACAGTGGGGGCAATGTTCTCCCCAGGGCTTTCAAATGCTTTGGTGGAGGAGGGTGTTAAACATTCCCCAGCTTTTGCCAGCAGTAGGAAACTGAGGGACTGAACCGGCAGGAAACAGACCAGAATGGGCTAGAATGGAGACAGACCCCTGAAATCCTCACCTGGTGCTTTCCCTTTCCACCCCGCTCATGGTAGAATGGGGGCTGTGCTCCCTTGTCTGGACCCTTTACACAAGTTGTCTCCCCTTGCTCACTCTTCGCCTGATTAACACTGACTCATCCTTCAGATCGCAGCACCTCCCCAAAGATGTCTGTCATAACCATGTAGGCTGAGTTTGGTTCCCATGTTATATATCTTGTAGTATGGGGATTCTTTGCTTTAGAGCACATGTATCATTTCCAGGTATTATGATCTGTCGTACACTGGAATAGGCTCATGCTGTCTTATGAGAGCTGACTGTGTGCATCTCCTCCCAACTCCATGCTTATCTTGGTAGCCTGAAATTAATCATGGTGGGAATTTTTCAGTAAAAGAAATTGGCAAATGCTACAAATCAGAGTTCACTCTTTCCCTCTCCTCCAGAGAGCTGGTTTTAAAACATTTACCAGCATACAGTTTACGTGAGGATTTGTGAAACCTCTCCTCTCTACTAAACTGTAAACTCCATGAGAACGGGGCTTTGTCTGTTTTGGTCTGTGTTGTATTCCCCTCACAGTGTCTGGCATATAGTACGTGATCAAAGGACTGAGTTTATAAAGAGGTTTGGGAATAGACAAAGTCTTAATTTAAGCAAAGAGCTGAACTACTCAAAGGATCTTAATCTCGCAAGATCAGGGTTCTCCATGATTTACCTCTAATAGTAATTCATTCTGCATCAGGATCTGGCTTCCTAAGAAAAGGAAGATTGTTCGATATTTAATTGGTTCCATTAATGAAATGATTCATCAGGAAGCCCTTGAAACTGTTTAGCTAGGTGCAGCAGGGATAATTCTGTTTAGGCAGGGGCAGAGGCTGGATAATACACTCTGCCTCTTTTGAATTTATTTCATTCAAGAAGTTCTCTTGTGTTCTACTAGATAGCTGCTTCCATGGGCTGACTCCACGGGTTTTATGTTCCTGATTCTGAGAGAATGAGACATTTTGCTTCTGCCTCCTTACATGCTCCTACCTAGGCAGTCACTATCCCTTTAGGAGCTTTTGGTATCTAGTGAAATGAGGTCTGAACATGAAGTCAGAGAGATCATGGTTCAGATTGTCTGTGCTGTTGTTTGTAGCCTTGGAAATTAATTCCATTCTTGGAGCATGAGTATCATCATGCCTAAAGTATGATATATTACAAAACTGTTAAATTACATGAGATTTAACAGTGTGTGAAGTTGCTTGACAAAAGTAAAGATTATCATTAATTTTCAAACTTTTCCATCTTTTCTCCTAGACCTGGGCTGTGACTTTGTTGATAGTTGAGGAATGGAAGACAGAGGGGTTGGAAATACATAAGGATCACACAGGTAGCTTAGGTGGGGTGAGTGAAACATAATTAACATTAGTGATTAATTAAAAACATTTTCTGTCAAGAGCTTTGCATTCTGTAATAGAGGGCTGAGTAGTTTGGACAACTATCCCACTGAGAACAACTAGAAGGGCTGGAAAAAGTGTGACAAACATCTATTGAAAGGCATAGTGGAGCTGATAAGACAATGCGAACTAATAGGGACAAGACCTGGGAGAATAAGGAAACCTAGACAGGTAAGGCTGGTGTTTGGAACAATGTTCCCAGCAGCAGCTATTGGAATTCTGGAAGAGGTTACCAGGCTCTGAGGCTGAGAAGCCCCACACAGATCCTGAAATTCTGACAACACTAGAGGGAATATTTGAGTTCAGGGACTGCAACGGAACGAGAACCCTGGAAAAATGGCAGGCTTTCAACTGCGTTAAGATTAAGCTGATTTTATACTTATTTGCAGGGACTAAAACCCAGCTTCAAACCATCTCAGTCTCCAATTGGAATAAGATGGCTGGGAATGCTAATGTTCTTAGCCATATTTCATAAAGGTAATATAAATCCTCTCTGGAGGAAATGTTATACTCCTGATCCTGAAATTTGTACAATAATTTTTTATATGCTGTGTTATGCACTCAAGCAAAAATAATCAAGCATATAAAAATATAAGATAATGTGATAAGAAATTAGGAGAAACAATATATAATATAAACAGACCAGAGAGGATTCAGATACTTAAGTTATCAAATATGAATTTTCAGATAACCACGATACATTGATATATCCAAGGAAATAAAAGAAAAAATTGAGAATTTAGGGTATCAACCAAACACATACATATATACACATGTACATATGTACACACATATTCTAGAACTTAAAAGGCAATGGAAATTAAAAACTCAGTGGGTGGGTTAGCAGTGAATAGACACAGAGGAAGACAGAACAAAGAAACTGTAGTATCAGTCAAAAGAAAATAGTCACAATAAAGTGTTGGGTATAAAAGAAGGAAATGGGGAAAAGAGAAAAAAAAAAGGGATAATGACAGAAGATGTAATATGTGTAATTGGAATCCTGGCAGAACAGGAAAGAGAGGGTTGGGTAAAAGCATTGTTCTAAGAGACCATGGCTGAGAGTTTACCAAAACTAATGAAAGATATCATGTCATATTAATGAAGCGCTCTGAACCTGAAGCAGAACAAATATAGTAAAATTGTTTGCAGTATTAACCTGCTGGAAACAGAAGACAGTGAGAAAATCTTAAGAGTAGTCAGAGAGAAAAGAGCAATGAGATTAACAATAGACTTTTCAACAATGATAATGGAAGCTAGTAGTTCATGAATGATAAGTTAAGATCACTGAAAAAAAGTGGCAACTTAGAATTCTATACCAGTGAGAATATCCTAAAAAATGGTGGCAGAGTGGAAATATTTTTGGAGAAACAAAAACTGAAAGACTGTGTCATTGACATATCTATTCTAAGGGAAAGCATAAAATATTTTATATTATAGTGATTTTATATTAAATATTGGGAATGTAGAGGAAATGGAAAGGGTAAATATGTGGATATATATAAATAAATAGTAACTGAAATAATGTCATGAAGGAAGAATAAATACATATATGGAATTAAAATGCATTAAGTGGCATATAAATTTGGGGGATTAATGGAGTTAAAAGTATTTGGGGGCACTTGAATTGCCCAGGAACAAGTGAAAGTCTGAATTTACATTAAAAGTTGATAAGTGAAGAACGTATATTTTTATCTCTAAGAAGCTACTAAATAAAATACATATACTCACACTAAAAGAACACATAGCAAAATAATAAAAAGAGTCTGGAATAAATAGATATACTCAGTGAATCCAAAGGAGACAACAAATGATAGAAAAAGAACATATAAAAATAGAACAGTTGTAGGAAGAGGTAAGTAGGAAGATCACAGATCTAAACTCAAATATATCAGTAATTACACTAAATATACACAGATCAAATGCACCAACTGAAGAAATGTAAATTGTCAGATTAAATAAAAAACAAACCCAACTATATGCTGCTTATAGAGACACAACATGAATCTATGGATACAGAAATGTTAAAAATTGAAAGATAGGAAAACACTTACAAAAAGAAAGCTGATAAAGCCACGAAGACCTTAAGACAAAATATTACTAAAGATGAAAATGGGCATATAATGGCAAAATAACTGTTTCATTACAAGATATAACAGATCCAAATTCATGGCCACCTAGTAGATAATCTCCAAATACATAAAACAATCTCCAAATATATACAACAGTTCAAAGGTAATCCAAAAGAGAAATAGAGAAATTCATGATCACAGCAGGAAAATTTAACGTACTTTCTTTGTAACTGGTAGATATACAGGCAAAAAGTTAATATAGAGCCTCTAAACAGCATTATTAACCAAATTGACCTAATTGCAACATAGAGAACACTGTAGCCAACAAATTTTTTTTAAGTTTATTTATTTATTTTGATGGGGGGAGGGGCAGAGAGAAAGTGAGAGAGAGAATCCCAAGCAGAGTCAGTTGCTGTCAGGACGGAGCCCAATGTGGGACTCGATCCTAGGAACCAAGAGACCATGACTTGAACTGAAATCAAGCGTTGGATGCTTAACTGACGGAGCTACCCAGGTGCCTCGCTAACATTTTCTTTTATTATAAAATTATGCATACATAAAATTTATCGTTTTAACTATTCTTACACTTATGGTGGCTCAGTGGTATTAAATATATTCACATTTGTGTGCAGCCATTACCACTATCCATCTCCACCAACTTGTTTTTAAATTCACAGAGAACATATACCAAAAATCATTATATACTGGCTCATAAGGCAAGTCTGAACAAATTCCCAAAGGACCGAAATACCTAATTTATTCTCTGACCAGTTGAAATTAAGCTAGAAATCAGTGACAACTAGGTAACTTAAAAATCCCCAAATGCTTGAAAATTAAGCAATATACTTTTTAATAACTCTTATGTTAAGGAAATAATCACAATAAAAATTTAAAAAATATTTTGAACTGAATGATAAGGCAAATACCACATACCAAAACTTTTGTGATACGGCTAAAGGTGCGATTAGAGAAGTATACAAGAAATACATATAGGAAAAGAAAAAAAAGGCTGAAAAATCAACAGTTTGAGTATTCATTTCAGGAAGTTAGAAAAACACCAGCAAACTAGACCCCAAAAAGGAAAAGGAGGGAAACAGTATAGATAAGATCAAAGAGTTAATAAATTAGAACACACATACATAATAGAGAAATTCAAAAAATCAAAAGTTGGTTCTCTGAAAGATTGTAAACTGATTAGCTACAAGTCAGACTGATTAAGAAAAAGTGGGGAAGGCACAAATTACCAATATAAGGAATAAACAAGGTATTTCATACAGATGCTATGGATATCAAAAGAGTTATCAAGAGTAAATTAAAGAAATTTTATGTCAAAAATTCTGAAATTTCTATGAAGTGGAAAAATTCTGAATAAAATATAATTTATCAGAATTATAAGAAATATATCCATTAAAGAAATTTAATCTGGAATTAATAATGTTACACAAAGAAATTTTCATGCCCACATGACCTCACAAATTATTTGAATCCTTTTAAAGTCATTGAAATTCATTTTAGATTCCAGAATGTGGTGTATCTTGGTAAATGTTTTCTGTGTGTGTTTTTTTTAATTATGGTTAAAAGATGCATAACAAAGACTTCCGTCTAAACTGTTTCTGAGCGTACAGTTCAATAGTGTTAAGTGTATTCACACTGTTGGGTAGAAATCTTCAGAACATTTTCATTTTGCAAAACTGAAACTCGGGCCACCTGGGTGGCTCAGTAGATTGAGCTTCTGACTTTGCCTCAGGTCATGATCTCGCAATTCGTGAGTTCGAGCCCCATGTTGGTCTCTCTGCTGTCAGCACAGCACAGCACAGCACCTGCTTTGGATTCTCTATCCCCTTCTCTCTCTGCCCCTCCCCTGATCAATCTCTCTCTCTCTCCCCAAAATAAATAAACACTAAAAGAAAACAAAAAAACAAAACCCCTATACCTATGAAACAATTCCTTATTTCCTTCTTACTCCACACTCTGTCAACCACTATTCTGTTTTCTGTTTCCATCATTTTGACTGCTTGAGATACCTCATATAAGTGGATCACAAATTTGTGTCTTGGTGACTGGTTTATTTTACTTGGCATGCGTCAGAATTTCCTTTTTAAGGCTGAATAGTATTCCATCGTATGTAGATACTGCATTTTTTTTTAAATCCATTCTTCTGTCAACGGGTACTTGGGTTGCTTCCACCTCTTGGCTGATTTGAATACTACTGCGATGAACATGGCTGTGCAAATATCTCTTTGAGATCCTGCTTTCAGTTTTTTTGGATATATACCCAGAAGTGGAATTGCAGGATTATGTAGTGATTCTTTTTTTAACTTCCTGAGAAGCTGCCATACTATTTTTCACAGTGGCTGCACCACTTTATATTCTTACCAACAGTACACAGCATTCAGATTTGTCCAAATCCTCACCAAGACTTTGAAGCAAAATTATTTATAGTAGCCATTTTAATGGGTGTGAAGTGATAGCTCATTGTGGTTTTAATTTGCATTTTCCTCATGTTTAATGATGTTGAGCACCTTTTCTTATGCTTGTTGGGCATTTGTATATTGTCTTTTGAGAAATGTCTATTTAAGTCCTTTGCTTATGTTTTAACTGAAGTATTTTTTTGTTGAGTTGTAAAAGTTCTTTGTATATTTCCTTATTATTATCCTCTTATCAGATATATGATTTGAAAATACAATCTCTCATTCCACAGGTTGCTTTTTCACTCTGTTGGTTGTGTCCTTTGATGCACAGGTTCTAATTTTAATGTAGTCCAATTTGTCTGTGTTTACTTTTCTTGTTAGTACTTTTGGTGTCATAGCCAGGAAGTCCTTGCCAAATCTAATGTCATGAGGCTTTCACACTGTTTTTTTCCCAAGAATTTATACATTTCATACAATGTTCATACATTTAGGTTTTTGATTCATTTTGAATTAATTTTTGTATTTGTTGTAAGGGTGTAGCTTCATTCTTTCACATGTCAGTATTCAGTTTTCATTATTTGTTGAAGAGATTTTCCTTTCCTTCTTTGAATAGTCTTGGCACTCTTGTCAAAAATCATTTGACCCATTATACAAATGTTATTTCTGGGCTTTTTGTTGTATTCTATTGGTCTGTCTATCTTTATACCAGTACCACACCATTTTTACAGTAGCCTTCTAGTATGTTTTGAAATCAGGAAATGTGATACCTCCAACTTTGCTCTTCTTTTTCAAGAGTGTTTTGCATATTCAGGGTTCTTGAGATTTCATATGAGATTTAGAAAAGATTTTTTGTTTTCTGCAAAAAAAATTGTATTTGGATTTTGATAGGGGTTGCATTCAGTCTGTAGATTGCTTTGGGTAGTTTTGACATTTTAACAGTACTGTCTTCCAATCCATGAACATGGGATATCTTTCCATTTATTTGTGTCTTCTTGCATTTCTTTAGGTAACATTTTACAGTTTTCAGTACAAGTCTTTTGCTTCTTTACTTAAGTTTATTCTTAAATTTTTTATTCATTTTGATGCTATTGTAAATGATTGCTAATTTCCTTTCAGATTATTCATTATTAGTGTATTGAAAAGCAGCTGATACTCAAATATTGATTTTGTATCCTGCAACATTGCTAAATTCATTTATTGGTTCTAAAAGTATTTTTGTTTTGTTTTGTTTTTGTTTTTGTGAAATCCTTAGAGTTTTCTACATATAAAGTTACACTGTTAGTGAACAGAAATAATTTTACTTCTTCCTTTCCAATTTGGATACATTTTATTTCTTTTTCTTGATTAATTGCTGGATTTTGGACTTCCACTACAATGTTAATAGAAGTGGTGAAGCCAAATATCCTTTTCTTATTTCTGATTTTAGAGCAAAAACTTTCCAATCTTTAATCATTGAATATGATGTTAGTTGTGGATTTTTCATATAAGGCCTTTATTCTGTTAAGGTAGTCTCCTTCTATCCCTAGTTTGTTGAATGATATTCCATATGCTTTTGAAAGGAATGTGTATTTTGCTGTGGGTGGACTGTTGCATAAATATGAATTAGGTCAGACTGGTTGATTATATTTTTCTGTTCTTTATACTTAATGATTCTGCTTTTTAAAAATCAGTTATTGGGGCACCTGGGTGGCTCAGTCGGTTAAGTATACAACTTCAGCTCAGGTCATGATCTCATACTCTGTGAGTTCGAGCCCCGCGTCAGGCTCTGTGCTGACAGCTCAGAGCCTGGAGCCTGCTTCAGATTCTGTCTCCCTTTCTCTGACCCTCCCTCGTTCATGCTCTGTCTTTCTCTGTCTCAAAAATAAGTAAACATTAAAAAATTTTTTTTTCATAAAAAAATAAAAATAAAAATCAATTATTGATAAGAGGGTTGAAATTTTGACAGTAATTGTTATTTTTTGTATTTCTCCTTTCGTCTATCAATTTTACTTTAGATGTTTTGAAGTTTTGTTATTAATCTCCTAAGTGTTTAAGATTATTATGTTCCTTTGTTGAATTTACCCCTTTATCATTATGAAATGACCCTCTCAATCTGTGGTAACATTCTTTGCTCTGAAATCTACATTGTTCAATACTAATGTGGCTACTCCCACTTTATTTAGTGTAGTATATTTTTTCCATCTCTTTACTTTTAACCTGTTTGTATCTTTGTATTTAAAGGAAGTTCCTTGTCAGACCATAGTTGAGAATGAATCCTGAGCAGTGAGTGAAGATATGGGACAAAAGAATAAGCAAAAGAAGGGGTTTTCCATTAATTTGTAAATATCTAAACCAGTCTTTCAGAATGAAGCTTTTATTCTATTTCTATAACGTCACGTTTAGGGAAGAAGAAAGTGTCCAGATTAAGGGAACCTCATAGTGAGGGATAGAGACTAGATTCAGGGGAAATTGAAAAAATCCACAAGTATAAATCTGAGCCTGTTTCCAGACTGCAACTGAAATTGAACTTTTTGCACCTCAGAAATGTCTCAGTATAATGGATGCTAATCTTTGCATCTCTACCATTTCAGATTCTGCCATGTTTTTAGTGCACTAAAGCTCCACTTCAGTGCGTATGAGTCATTTAGAAAGTAGTAGGAATGTTTGGCAGAATGCAGACTAACACCCTGACCAACACCTCTGATTGGAATTTAAAAAAGCTACATGAAATAGACACTTACTTTTAATGTTCTGCAGCAATGGCATAAGAGGAAGGAATATATAGAGGCCAAAGAGAAGAGATAGTGGGAAATATAACAGGTAAATGAGTACCATCAATACTGACTTGTGCCCTGAGAGTTTCTGCTGAGCCCTAATGACCCTGCATTTTGACTTAACATTGAAAAGAAGCATGGGAAGGTAGATGTAAAACCTACCCTCCTTAGTGAAGAAAATTCTGACAGAGTCCCCCCAAATAAATGTAGAACTGCAGAGGGCTGCATTGTAAGTATGAAGGTGAATAGAAAAAAATGCAGAAGAACATAGCAAGGATAAAAATCTACCTTTGTTGGGCCACCTTGGTGGCTCAGTCGGTTGAGCATCTGACTCTTGATTTTGGCTCAGGTCCTGATCTCAGGGTTGTGGGATTGAGCCCCAGATTGGACTCCATGCTCAGCATGGAATCTGCTTGGGACTGACTCTCTCTCTCTCTCTCTCTCTCTCTCTCTTTTTCTTTCCCCCACTCCCCCTTCCCCTCCCTTCCTCCCTCCCTCTCCACACACATTCTCTCCCACACTCGCATGTTCTGTCTCTTTCTCAGAAAAATTTAAAAATTGAAAAAAAATTACCTTTGTTGCTGAGCAAAGGTAGGAGGAGGGATATTCCTTGAGAATTAATAACTAATACCTTGCTCTCATGTGAGTTTGAGGTCAGAATTCTTGCTACCTGTATAATCCTCAAAAAAAGTTCAAGTGGGGAATTTAATTAAAAATGGTTCTGGACTAGTAAGAAGCTGGATTTCTTTCCTTTTTTCTTTGGAGAAAAACAACTATAATTCATGCCTAAAATATCCTAAAGATGAAGTTGCAAAGCAATTAAAAAGCCCAGTCAAAAACCATAAAACATACAGGGAAGCAAGGTACCATGAATAATAAAGGCTGGTGGAAATAACTGAAGGCAAAGTCAAACTTGTAAAATATTCAGTTATTGCAATTATTAGATTCAGAATTTAAATTAACAATGTTCAATATATTTAATGAAATAAAAGGAAAGCCTGAAAATAAAGGCAAGAAACTGTAAAGCATGACCAAAATGATTCAAATAAAACAGTCAAATTGAATTTCCAGAGAAGAAAAATTTAATAATTGAAACTTAAAGCTCACTGGCTAGGTTCAAGAGCAAGGTAGACAGAGCTAAATAGAGATTTAGTGAACTAGAAGAGGCAGCAATAACAATAGCAGACTAAGCATACAGACCTGGGAGATGGACATGGGTATGAAAAAGAGGGGTTAAGAGAGATGCGGGATGGAGTTAGAGGGTCTAACATATATCTGATCAGAAATCAAGATAGTTATTACAGGAGGAATGGAAAAGAGTCAACATATGAAGTGGATAATTACTGACTGAGAGCTTTTCTGAATTACATAGTACAAATTCTCAGAACCAGACAGCCTAACAAATAAATGTCAAGGAGGATAAAAATAAATCTACACCAGATAGAAAAATTACAAAACTGCAAAGACAAAGGAAAGATCTTAAAAACAGCCAGAGAGAAATGACACATTACCTACAAAAGATGCTATTTAGACTTTTCAGCAGCAACAATAGAATATGTTGGAATATTACATCTATGTGCTGAAAGAAGAGAACTCTCAGTATAGAGTTGTATGTAGAGAAAATCTTGAAGAATAAAGCCTAAATAAGAACATTTCTGACAAATATAACTAAACAACAGACAGCCTCATTTAAGGCTATCCTGGAGGTTAAACTTCAGGTAAAAGGAAAATTATCCTAGGTAGAAGGCCTGGAATGAAGGAAGGAATCATAAGCAAAGATCACTATATGTAGGTGGGCACACTAAGCAAACACTGTATAAAAATAATGTCTGCTATTTTTGGAGGGTGATAAATAGAATATAACCAAAATAATTAAGAATTGGGATGGGGAATCAAACAAAAATGTCCTGGATCCTTGCGATTCTTGGGAAGGATAGTCAGCTTCTGATTTTGGCCATTTAAATATGTATGTTAAAACTGCTAGGGTAATCACAGAAAGAGAAAATGTGGTGCATATAGCATATAGCTTTCAAACAAATGGTGGAAATTGAGTGAGAGAAAGAGACTTAATCTAAAAACATGGAATAGAAGAAAATTTTAAAAGAGATCCAGAAAATTTAGAAATAAATCTAAATATAACAGTAATCATTCTAAATGTGAGTAAGCCAAACTCTCCAATCAGAAATCAAAGTTTTAAGACTGATTTAAAAAATTAAACTAAATGCTATTTATAAAAGGTACACTTAAAACATAAGCACACAGAAAGATTGAAAGATACTTCATGCAAATTCTAATGAAAATAAATCTGAGATCACTATGTTAATTTCAGATAAAAATATTACTAGAGAGAGTCATCACATGATGATAAAAATTCAAATTGCTACGAAGACATTACAATGAAAAATGTATCATATCTCTGAAATTTGTATAGCAAAAATAGGAAGAGCTATTAGCTGAAATAGACAAATCTCCCCTAGATTTTGGGATTTTACATACCTCTCTTAGTAACTGATAAGACAGGGTGAGGAAGTACTAGTAAGGCTATAAGGCTGTGGAAGACTTAAATGACACAGTTAATAAATTTATTTTAATGGATGTACATGGACCACTATAGCCAGCAACTGCACAGCACATGTGTTTTCAAGGACACAAGACGTGTGTGTGTGTGTGTGTGTGTGTGTGTGTGTGTGATCAGCTACCATTAACTGAGCCCTACAGGAGGTCTCAGCTAGTTTCAATGTGTCATTACTACACAGGCCACATCCTCTGACCACAATGCAATTGTATTATAAAACATTCACATTAACTGGAAAACAGCCATCTGTTTAGAAATTAAGAAACATGCATCCAAGTAAGTCATGTGTCAAAGGAGAAATCACAAATTACTTAGGATTATGTGACAACAAAAGTTCATATATCAAAACTGTAGGGTATAGCTAATTGAGTACCTACAGAGATATTGATAGCCTTAATATTTGTATGAGAAGACAAGAAAAGTTCAAAATTAATGAACAAAGCATCTAGTTTTAGAAGACAGAAAAGCTGAGCAGTATAAGCCCCCCCAAAATAGAAGTAAAAAAGTAATAAAGTTAGCTGTAGAAATGAACAGAATGGAAAACATACAATAGAGAAGATCAACAAAGTGAAAAGTGGATAATCTGAAAACAGCAATAACATAGCATCTCTGGGTGGATTAATCTGTAAACAGAAAGAAGGCAAATTAGATTAGAAACAGAAGAAGGGACAGCTACCAATGCTGTGGAGATAAAAAGATGCCTCCCATGGCGATGTCCCTTGTGAGACCAGGAACACACAGAGGCAATTCATCCTTCAGGGTTTAACTGTCATTGTGTTAAATGCAATATCTCAAGTGGGAGATGCTGTAGGGAACAGGCTGAGTAAACCCAAAGGCAAAAGAGTAGGCAGTGTGGGTGGATTATCTGAGATTTCAGAAGACCTAAAGTCGAAGTAGAAGGCTTCGATGACAGATGACACATGACACATGCAGATGGAGACCTGCTGAGAAGCAGTCAGGATGGCAGGAACAAAAGGCATGGTGGCAAGCTTAGAGTCAAGTAATTGGGGAGCTAGGAGAGACTCTTGTTCCACAGGCATGGGCAGGGAAGGGGTAAAGGGTGAAAAGAATGGGTAAAAGGTTGAAATTCAGACAGGTGTCTAGAGCTTGGGAAATCTTTAGTTTTTCACACTTTCTGTTTGGGATCTTGGCACCCAGCTGCTGCTGCTGGGCCCACACTGCCCTCTTGGTATTCCTTCTTGAAATGCCACCACCCCTGTGGTATTATTGCTCACAGGGAGAACCTCCAAATCCAGGAGCATAAAGAGCTATTCTCACTCCCAGTGGTGTATGAAAACACAAATACTGACCTCTGCTCCCTTTCAGAAGCCTTAAATGAATTCCTTGACTTTACTTCCTTTATTCTCACTTCCCATTCTTATATGTGGTTTTTTCCTCCTTCTTTCCCTGCTTCCTTCCCTTCCCCTCTTTTTCCCATCCTTCCTTTCTCCTTTCCTCCCTCCTTTTCTCCCTCATTGCCTCACACTTCATTCTTTACCTCACACCCCAAACATTTGCTGAGTTCTCACTATGGTGTATATCAGGGATCAGCAAACTTGTTCTGTAAAAGACTAGCTAGTAAATATTATAGGCTTTGGGGGCCATGCCATCTCTGTGACAACTACTCAACTCACTTGTACTATGAAAGCAGCCGCAGAAGATCTATAAACAGATGAGTGTGTCTGGTGTTCCAAAAAGATTTATGGGCACTGAAATTTGAATTTCGTGTCATTTTAATAGGTCACAAAACATTATTCTTCTTTTGATTCTTTCAACCATTTAAAAGTGTAAACAACATTCTTAGGTCACGGGCCACACAAACAGGCGGTAGACCTGTGGGCCATAGGTTAATGATCCCTGGTGTAGAATCCTGGAAATAAAAATAAAGTCTAAATGCCAGCCCTGCCTTTCTGCATCCCTTCTGCTATGGCACAAGTCTGTGACACCTTTGTGTATGAACTCAGGTTAGAATTAAGTGGCAGGAGTAATGATGAGAAAGGTGAGATTATTCCTGGAGGAGGTAGCATTTTTATTGCCCCTTGAAGGATGGTTGAGGTCCCGATGTCTATAATTAGACTTCCCTGATGAGTGACTCCCAGTTTGCATTTCATTTCCCAACTGGAAACCTCAGGCAAGGCACCTGCCTCCTAACTTTGAAAGGCAGGCTGGCTTTCAACTGGCCTGGATTCCTCCCTATCAAAGGTTCCTCCTGTGATTTGGAACCCTTGTGGGATGTGTATGAGTGAGCTTTGCTATTGGGGTCTTTTTCTTAGCTTAGGCAGGAGTTCTCAGTGCCATAGTTTCATGAGTAGGAAGAGTTAGTCCCTGCTTCTAGCTTCTTGTCGAGACCCTATCTAGGAAATCCATTGTGATGGCCTCATCTGGACATGTTACAAAATCCTTTACATTGGAACATGACCCGCTGGTGTACAAAAAAGTGGGTTCTGCTTTTCCTGCTTCAGTTTTCCACTTTCTTTCTCTGCCTCTCCTTTCCTTCTTCCTTCAAGCCTTTGCAAAAAGGCCAGGGTACTGAAATATGAATTGATTGTGCAAAACAAACTAAAATTTGCCTGGGGCATAATATACAGATTTTTCATTTATTTCCCTTAACATCTTCCAGTCCTTGAGTGTGTATATAAAGGATAGAAGCCCTAATTTATCACAGTGATCATAAAGAGATGCTGTGGCTTTTGTCTTTGAATTTCTAATGATTAGATGGCATTGTTATTTAGAGCTGGGGCCTGAGGGCTGGGGAAGCTCTGAGAAGGAACCTGGTTCCTGCTGGCATTTTTTATGATGAGAAAGCGGGTCTTCACTTCATCTCCCAAAACTGTCATGTAGTAAAAAAGAACATTGACCTTGAACCTTCAGAACTGGATTAAGATCCCAGCTTGACTACTTGCTATGCTTATTACCTTGGGAAAATTACTTAACCTCATAGAAAGTCAGTTACAGTTACCTATTCTTTAAGATGGAGAAAATAATTTTAAATTCATGAAGTTGTTGGGAGAGCACTGTCAGATAACAGATATAAAAGTGCCTTGCCCAGTATGAAATTGGAGAACCTTTCTAGAGTGGACTCCAGATCACCCAAGACTCATCTGAGCTCCCAAGGACATTTCTAGAGAAGGTGATGAATGTCAAAGAAAGTGAAATTATTTCTTGGTCTGGTTTAAGATTCTGCTAACAATCTCCCACCTTCCTATTTCTCCTAGTGGAATTTTCCTTAGTCCATCAATGTCTTCTTTCCCCAGGTTCCAACTACTGTTTGGCTATGGTTTGTTATGTGGTTCACAACATGCTGCCCCAAAATATGGGGCTGTGTGGTACTGAGTATTTTAAGCTGAAGGAATTGGAGAAATGGAAGGTGCAGAATGGATTCTCTGACTTCCCCCTTCTACCCTGAAACAGATCAAAAGACCATCATGTGAGAGGTACCCTCCCTATACCCAGAGGAAAGGAGCATCCTTCTATTTGAAGACAGATATCCTTGTATCTTATGTCCTTATGTGTAGGGACACCAAAAGGGATCCAAACAAACAGGCCTTGCTAAATTTCCCTAAGTTTACTACCCTTAACTCATACTCTTTTGTCCTGTCACATTTTTCCATGACTTTCTGCTCTTCACCAAACCTAGTGTAAAAATACCTAGCCTTAACTGCCTCTTTGGGTCTTCAGTTAGTTACGAAGGCTCTTGTGTCACATAAAATTTCTATTAAATTTGTGTGCTTTTCTCCTTTTTTCTGTTTTTGTTAGTTTCATTTTCAGGCCCACCCAGGGACCCTGAGAGGGTCGAGGAAACAGTTTTTCCTCCGTTATATCTACAAATTCCAATACTCCTTCCTATATAGGTATCAGTTCATTCTGAAACCCCCTCCCTGTGGCTATATGGAACTTTGGCTCTGTTTTCAACGCCACTTCCTCTAAGGAATGTCCTATAACTTCAGCTTCTAGACAGAAAAGGATTGCCACTCTGAGTTGCACTCTTTGGAATATAATCACACAAGGTCTTTTGTTATGTAAGCATTTCTTGAATCTGTGTGTGTGTGTGTGTGTGTGTGTGCGCGCGTGTGCACATGCAAGTGTAAATAAATGCTTTGAAATGTATGTTGCTCGATGCCTAGGCAGTTCTTGGCCAGCAGTTAGTGACTGGTAAATAGTTGTTTTATCAAAAGTAAGTTAGGCCATATAGATTGCCTGAATTTGAGGTTTTTCTAGGTCTCTGAGGCCTCTTAGGTTCAGTGGAAGCTCTGAATTTGTTCCATACAAGGCAGGTTTGCAGGAATTGTTAGCAGAGTGTTAGCATGTTTATGTAGATGTTCAGCTCTTTCCATAACCACCTGGACAATGTGCTTAATGCCCTAGGGAAATCAGACCTGAGTTAAGGTTTCTAGAGTGGTCCCCTGTCCCCATCCTAGAGCTGACAGAAAAACCCATCTATAGATATTTAATAGTCCCTGTGGCCCTTCAGGGTCCTTCAAATTAGGTGGCTATCAAGGAATAATTTTAGGTGTTGAATTAAACAGGTCTTTTTTGCAGGTGGATGAGGCTGGTTTACTTTTTCTGGATCTGAAATAATATTAAAACTCAAGGCATGATATGCTCAGCTACCAGGTGGAGAAGAAGCGGATACACAAATATTTGATTATCTTCTCTTTGAGAAAATTCTCATTGGGCTCTTCTCCCTGGATTAGAGTATCTTTGAGTCAGTCTCGCTTTGGGACAGGCCTCTGTGCTCCTGAGGCAGAACTTCTGGGAGCAGCAGCAGGCAACGCTGGTCTCTCTTCCTGGAGAAGCTGAGAATGCTTGATTACTGAACAGCTCTCTTAGAAAGTACCTGTGTAACATTCATGGTTGCCTTTGTGAATGTTTTGCCTTCTATGGAGTCTTTTTTTATCAACCAGTGCTTGTCAACCCTGGCTTTGCATCAGAATTACCTGGGGATTTTTTGCAGAAACAGAGTTGCCAGGGCCCTACACTCCAGAGATTCTGACCTAATTAGTCTGGGATAGTCTAGGCAGTGATTGTACTTTTGAAAAAAACTTCCCAGATGATTTTTAAATTGCACTGAGGGCTGGGTACCACTGCTCTAGACCAGGGGTCAGCAAACATTTTCTGTAAAGGGCCAGGCAGTAAGTTTTGCAGGCCGAAGGGTTCCATCAACAATTAATCAACTCTGTCATTGTAGTGCCACAGTAGCCATGTATGGGTGTGGCTGCATTGCAATAAAACTTTATTTACCAAAGCAAGTGGTTGGCCAGATTTCGCCTGTGGGCTATAGTTTGCGGGCTCCTACTCTGGAGTCTAGACTGTCACCTTCATGAAGACAAGGCACTGTGCTTATGAAGTTCAACCTTGGGTCCCTGGCATGCGACACTCCATAAATACTTAACTAAATTCCATGAGTTTATTGTACTCATGGGGTAATATATGAGAAGGAGACAGAGTGGCTAGCTTTGAGGAAAAATTATAGTATTTTGAATAGAAAATGTTTATAGCTTAAAGATTTGGGACAGTTTCCTGGAAATTCCTGTTGAACTTTGTTAGGTTTTGTTGAACTCTCTAGTGAAACTTTTCCAAAACGGATTCATATTTTATGTGTGTGAGGGAGACAGAGCTACAGAGACAGAGACAGAGACAGAAAGAGGGTGAGAAGGAGATTTTCTGTAGTTTCCATTTGCCTGTGCCTATAAAAATATAGAGCAGTGAATAGAATTCCCATAATTAGTCGATCAACCACAAGTCAGTTTATGAAAAATTTGTTGTCCGTTGACTAAACTGCCCAGCCTATTTAGTTAAACCAGTGCAGTGGTAACCTCATGGAAACAGAATGCATCTGAATGGGTTCAGAACATACTAGTTAGAGGAAATATGTGTTGGTTCTTTAAGGTTTGCCTTGGTGGTCACGAGGAGCAGGTATCAGCAGTAAATGCCTATGGGCAGTTGGCCAACCACTGAGTTGGAAGTGGAGGTTCCTCAGATACAATCTAGTGACCCCATGGATAAGAACACACAGACAATCGCTATAGAGTAGTTTCAAAACAAAACAAAACAAAACACAATAACTGGGAAATTCCTGCAAAGAAGTCACTCTTGCATCTAGATGCATAGCAGTCTTGGCCAGGCATCCATTTTTGCTTTTCCTCTTTGGTCAAATGCATCAGTCTTCTTTTTAATCCAAGTCTATTTATCAGTTGTAATACAGAGACATCCTTTATGTGAATTGGCTCTTCTCTCCCAACAGGAGCTTAGGATTCCTAAATTCTGGTGTCCTGAATGTGGAAATGACACTGTGTGTGAATGGTTGTGTGACACCAGCATCCTGGGCCTCAACAAGTCTTTAGAAGTACATAATACCTAGGAATGTCTAACTAACGGGGACTGCCTTTCTGCAGCCCGCAGGCACAGTGCAGAACATTTCATCTAAAACCCTTCCTTGACTTTGGTTGGAGACTTTGCACACATGATGATCTGTGGGCTCAAATGGCCTCTGGAAAGAGTCTCCTGCTGTGGGACCCTGGTGTGGACACAACACAGAGAGGAGGAGGGCAGTGCAGCAAAGTCATGTTTATGAGCAGTGGGTCACTGTACATTATGTGATCATAGTGATCTGTTATTAGCAGAAGGCTTATCAGAACAAAAGGGAACATATCTATGGCAGAGCAGCAGGGAGAGGATTTTAAAGTTTTGATGGAAAACTAAAATTGCTTGGGAAAATATAAACTGTTTTCCTTTCTCCACATGTGACTTTTAAATTGAATTTCTTTTAGGCAAGAAGGTATTGTTTTACCCAGGACAGAACATGGAGGGGTCTGAATTTTTTAGCTCCCGACATTTCTTTGTATGATTGTTAATGCAAGCCCCTTGGGAAACACGCTTTTCCATGCATGTGTCCTGTATTGTCTTTTCCTTTCCCTCCTCCTCCCACCCCTTCTCCTTACTGCAGAGGTAGTGATCTTCCTGCTATTAGCAAGATGTCTATTATAGTGTCATTAAAAAAGCCATAGTCAGTGCAAGGAATGACTCATGTCATGGAGGACTTAATAATTCACTGTAATAAAAGTATAAAGTTTTATGATAAACCACTCTCAGGGGAGTTAAATATAATCCTTGGCGGGTCACACACTGACTACAAAGCTTACATTTGTAATGGTAATTTGAATTTACTACATTGCCTTTAGTTTTTAAGCGTTTGTGTGTCATTAGACCTTATAAATTGATTTATATATTTCAACTCCAGTATAATTCTGCATAAAGGTACAATAAATTTTATGGATTGGAGATATGGCATCTAAAACATTTTAATAAAATTATTGTTCTAAATTCACTTAAATGGCATTGATGAAAAGCTGCAGCAAAGATGCCAACGTTTCAAAACTTTCATGAAGTGGATGAGGTGGGAGTGACAGCTGCAGGTGGGGTGCTGTGGGATGTAATTCCTCAAGTCCTTCTCCTTGCTTTGTGAGTAAAGAGGGACCTCTGGGGCTGTTCTGGAAAGGGTGCCCACTGCCATCGGCCTGCTGTGGGGGGACATCAAAGCTCTGGGTAATGCACTGATGATGAGTTTGCAGGAGAGGGGAGCTTGTTGAATCCCTCAAAAGGACCTGCCTGTTATTTGTGGAACCAGAGGGAATTCTGTCTTTCTAAGGAAACCAAAGAAGCTTGTCCAAACCAGCAGCTTTCCCACCAGGAATCGAGAGCAGATCACCCATTGCTTAATTTATTTTCTCTTCCAATTTTTGAAGGAAAGGCATTCGGAAGAAAATAACAACAAAACCTGCTTGGAGAGTGTGATGGGAGGGGGGCCACTCTGGTGCCTGCCCCCCCCCCCACCCCCCCCACGCCCTCCCCCTCACCCCCGGTCTCAGCCTCCGTACTTTTGAGGAATGTCTGTGAGCCACACTCTACCTTTTGCTCTGTTATCAGAAAAATAAAGGTCAAATAAACTGGATTATGAAAAATGAAAACTAAAACCGAGAAAAACAAAATCTTGTTTATTTCACAGGCTTAGATCCAAATGGCACAAACTCAAGCTATTGAAAGGAAAGGAGGGAACCGCCCCTCCCCCACTCCTCCCACCCTCACCCCCGAATCCTCCTATTAACTTTTCACTTTTTCTCATTGGTATTATTTCAACTAGCCAGCTAGGAGTGAGTTGTGATTAATTGTATTTTCCTTTTGACTTTGCAGATTCAGGGGCGATTGCTCACTGGCTCCCGTCCTGTGAGAACTTTGTTTACATTTGGCAGTGTGCTTTTAAGTCACTGCAAGCAGCGCCGAATTTGGCTAAAAATACTTGATAAACTATACCGTCTGTTTCAGGCTTTCGATAATCACCGGCTTTTTTTTTTTTTCTTTTTTGAATGCAGCTTCCCCCAAAGCTGGTATAATTTCAGTGCAGATCTTCAAAACCCCTTTTGTCTAACCCTGTGTATAGGCTTTCCCATAAAGAAACCTAAAGGTCCAGGTCCTCTCTGGTGGGAGGTTCTCATCGTATTCCCTGTAGCCCTTGCACATTAAAAAGCTTTATCCCCTCATCCAGAGCAGGTTTTGTTTTTTGTTTTTTGTTTTTTTGGTTTTTTTTTTTTTTTTTTTTTTTTGGCTAGGAAAGCACCAAGGTAAACCTCTAGGGGCCCTCAGGACTCAGTGGGTGTGTCACTATTAAATGACCCAGCCAGCTGGACAGGTGGAGGTACAATTTACGGGAAATATATTAAAAGTGTCTTGGGAAATGATTCTTAAAAATGTTCCCACTGCTGGTGTGATGCAGATTAGAACCCCAGTGTGCAACTGAGAAAAATTAAATTGTAACAAGAAACCCCTGATGGTACACTGATGGCTTGTGGGGAGGAGGGTTGAATTCAAGGAACTAAAGGGAGAAAATTCAGCCTGACTTTCTGCCCCAGGGCCCCAGTGAGGCCTGTCTGCCCAGGGCAGGGAGCTGGAGGGGGCCTGAGGAGGCTGGGGAGCCTCCCTCTGACAACTGACATCTGTGTGCACTTCCCAGGTAGTGGAGGTGTCACTCTGCATTCTTCTGTCTCTTGACCCTGCCCCTTGGTGACATCCCAAGGGAGCCAGAGAAGCCTTACGCATAGACAAATTTGGCAGCCACTTATATAATGTGATTTGTGCAGAGGAAAAAGTTTTCTGGCTGGCATGGCCACCTTTCAACTTGTTTTTTTCCCCAAAGCAAGGACTCTCCAAGAATCCCTATTTCAAATGCAAATGGCCCAGGGAAAGGGAATAGACATTCATCAGTCATCAACACACCACAGTGAGAATGAGTGTCATCAGAATTTAGCAAGCTGAACAATCAGGACCTAAAAAGTGGAACCAGCACATAGGAATTTTGATGAGAAGAGAGAATTTCTTTGGAGTTGCTTAAGGCAAGCAAGCCAGAGTGGTACACTGCAAGGTGGGGGGAGTGATGCTGGGGTCCTCTGAATGGTGGAGAAGACTAGGGGTGAAGGAGGTGCAAAGAATGGAGAAAGAGACTGTATAAATGAGATGTGGAAGAGCATCAAAGTGAATTGGCCAGCCTTGGACTTTGCCTTGAGTAGTTCTACAAATCTTGTCACTTGGAGTGTTGTCCTAGAACTCTCCTCTAGTATCTCCGGAATTTTCTTAGCCCATTGGCAGATGGCCCTGGGTCGATTAAACACTAAAATGAAACAAAAGTTTATGAAACATATATGACAAATATAAAAATGTGCAAAACACTTTCACGTATGCCCCTTTGATCATTTTCATCTTCAGTCTGGCACATAGTAGATGGTTAATAAATATTCAGATGAATTGAATACGTGGAACAGGTGTTAATAGCTTTTACATTTTATGGACAAGGAAACTGAGTTTCAGAGAGGTTAAGTGAGTTGCCCAAGATCAGGCAACTAATCAGTGCTGAAGCTTCTTTACTCTTAGTGCCCCCAATTTCATTAGAGTCCCCTCTTGTGGTATCCCACTTTGGCTTGCGCTCCTTAGGTAGCGCCCAAGCAGTACTTTCTGCTTTGTAATTCTGACTCCCAAGGCCAGTTGTTGTTCTACGTTGCTTCCATGTGAGAATAGTATTGTGTAAGGCTCGGTGTGCTCCATTTTATTAAACCAGGTCCAAGTAAGAAAAATTGAATATAATTGCAAGGGAAGTCCTTGACCTTTTAATTACAACCTGCTGAGTCTGCTGGACTTCTAGGTCCCCAGCTGCTCAACCAGATACACTTCCAGGCAACTTGAGGCCTTGGACAATATTTTATTTGGAAATAACTCCCATGTCTTAAACTGGGATCATTGGCCCTTTTCTTCCACCACGATTATTGGGGGCACTGCTTGGTCCCCAGAGGGCCAAGGTCAAACATTTATATGACCCAGAAGTAGTTAGTCCTTGCAAAGTGGGATGAGCTGATGGAGAAAATGCCCTCCATATTTGTGAGTGGCGGTCGAAAGCCAGGGACCACAGCGCTGGATGGTATAGGCAAGACTAGGGTGGCATGGTAGAGGAGGAGCTGGGGTGATAATCTCAACATTGGTGAGTGCTTGCATAATTGACTGCGGATGGCGTTTGGAGCCTCAGATTGACTTAAAGGTAGAGATTAGAGACGGTTAAGCTGTATGCAGATTGCCCAGCCTTGACCACAAAAATCTGTTTCTGTCATTTAATTCCATTCAGTGCCCCTGCACCCCCCCCACCCCCCAACCTAGTCTGGGCCATCCTTGTTGTCTCTGAGATATGAGAGTCACTCTTTGCAGATCCCAGAGTAATCTAGTGGCTGTTTGAATGAGATTCTCTGCATCATTCTCTCCTTTTTTATTATGGACTCAGTTTGATCCCAAAACATTCACAGATAATTCTCAAACACTCCAGCTGAGCCAAGGATGACATTTCTTAGGATTACTATTTCTTTGAATACACTGTGGCTTAATTATTTCATGTTACTTCTTTTGACATATTATAAGTCACATTTTCTTCCTTTTTTTTTTCCACTCCATCGTGTATGTGTGTGTGTAGGTGTGTCTATAATGTGTAACAACTGAATGTGTGTGGAGGAAGAAAGTGTGTGACCCTCTAGGCCCGCACCATCCCACAGTTGGAGCTATTAGCCACTTACATGCACAATTAACCAGCTGATTCTTAGATTGAAGGCTGAGGGAGCTAATTACAGGTACAAAAATTGCACCCAGATAAAAAGAGGTTGCTCTGGAAATTTAATCTTTAAGCCTTCTTCTTCAGGGTGAGTAGGTAGTATGTATGTATGTATGTATGTATGTACATATATATGTATATACATTTTTATTTTAGGCTGACTCATCTCCCTGGTTTACTTCATCATAATTACTAATGTCATCCAGTGGAATTCCCTATTTTGTCATAAATAGCTACTACCAAATCACATTCCATTTAAGTTCTGGCACAGAGGTCTGTCTCACGCTCTTTGTCTCTTAAATCTAGAATCCTGCAGTGATTTATAGGAAAAATATGAATAGTGTGTAGGTGTGTGTATGTGTGTGTATGTTGAGTATCTTATTAAGAAGTATCTCTTGGAAGGGATTCATATTTATTGATAGCCTATACCTTGTATGGGGGACCTTCATTCATTATCTTATTTATCTTATCAATAACCCATTGAGCTTGGTAGGTTATTTCCATTTGATATGTGAGGTTACTGAGGTTCCACAAAGTGAAGTAACCTACCTAGGGTTATACAACTGGTCTTAGGTGTACTTGATGCCAAATGCTGGCTCTTTGCATTGCTCAACATGACCTTCCAGCTTCATAAACTTCCACGAGTTAGATAGACTCTATTCTTACATCTCTCTGTAGATATGAGCTTCTGTAGTTCAAAGCAATTCTCTTTACACTATCTCTGGACGTTAGAGCTCGTGGTAGTAAGACTAAACAAATCGGCTCAGACTGCACGTGTTAAACAGACCAAGTAGTCTTCATGTTCAGGCTTTTTCACAGTGGCACAATGATGCTGAGGAAACATCATTGGTGTTTTGTCCTCTGTGCTTCTCTTCCATTTTTCATAACCATTTCTCTGACATTCCTGTCTCATCCTACCTTCTCGATCCCTTGGGATTTTTCCCTTCTCTTAGGATATCCCCATTCAGCTCTGCCCTCCCCAGGTAGAATTTCATGGTCTGGATCTTCCCTGCCCATTCCCATTGGGCTACTTTCAACGGAAGCATAACTCCAGCGTTCCTGCCCACGAGGCTATGCTCTATGTTTTTTAGTTAGTTAACAATAATTCCACAAGAACATGGAGGTTATTAGACGTTAATGGATTAATAAATTATGGTACAGCCACCATCTCCCACTATCAGTTTTCTACTTGGAAAAATGAAGGGGTGGGGCTGAAGAAGCTCTAAGATCCAATATTTTTCAATTTCATTTCCAGTCTATGATCCATGAACCTCCACATGTTATTCTTACATTTTGACAAGGGACTTCCATACATAATGGATCTTAAATTAAATGAGCACTCTTCCCTCTTTTCCTTAAATGGGATGCCCTGGATTTAATACTTGGTCATCTTCTTTCTTGTGGGGGATCCCCATGACCCCACATGTATGCTAATGACTCCTAAATCTATGTTTCTAGTCTGCCTCTGACCTTGAGCACCAGATGTCTGTATGTAAGTGTCTGCTGGCCATTTCTTTTGGGTTTTCCACAATCCCCCCAAATTTAGCTAAATATAGAACAAAAATCATCGTTTTTATAACTCCATTGAGCTGCTCTTCCTTACTTCTTCACTGTTAATGAATAGTGCCACTCTCCTTGTCAGCCATTGGGGAAATTTGCTCATAGTCTTACATTCTCCTCCTTCCTCTCCTTTGCAAGCATGTTTGCATGGTCAGATCCATGTTTATCCTTCATCTTAAGCTTCTCTTTCATCTATCCAATGCCCTTAACTTCCCAGAATGGCCCTTATCAACTTTCTTAGAAATTATCATAATGACAGGTTTCCCCTCACTTAGTGCTATAAAAGCAAATAAGATAAGCAACATGGATGTGTTTTATAAAATTTAAAGTCTAGCATGCTCTATTATGTTGCATTTCTAAAAAGACAGCTGATTCTGGCTTCTTGAGTCTTTGTGCTATTTCCTGTGTCTAGAATGTTCCCCTTTCTCCCCCTCTTCTTTTTAAAATAATACCCATTCCTCAAAGCGTAGCACAGGCTCATGTCTTCCAGAAGGATGATCTAACCATCTCTACCCTCATTAATATGCTTATGCTTCCTCTCCTTGGTCTTAGTTACTTACATTCTTGAACTGCTATTTGACTTTCTAGTTCAGGATCAGGTTGTAAGGTCATTTGAAGGCAGGAGCCATATCTTTATTCTTCTCTAAAGTACATTAGAAGGTGCCCAAGGCACTGGATGGATGGATGGATGGATGGATGGATGGATGGATGGATATTCAGTGGACCTCTATTTGATTTGTCTTGAGATTATAAATCTGGCCCATGCCATCTATATGAGAAGGATTCCTACATCTTTTTATCACAGAAGTTCAACTATCCAAGCAAGGAACAGTATACGGATCCTGAACCCCTGATTCCACTCAGGGTCGGAGGGAATGAAGCTAGTGGAAATGCCATGAGCCAATAAATTTATGACATCTTTCATACCTAAAGCTTTTCTTTCTTTCTTTCATGGTGTATCAGTAAGAGGTTGCACAGCCAGATGCACAGGGCGGGGCAGTGCACAAGGTGAGTCTGCAAGCATAAACAGCAGTGTGCATGCGTTTTTCTAACAAGCACATCACAGTTTGTAGTCCATTGTTTCCTTTGCCCACATGGGCGCATTCAGCACTTATCTCCGCAGATGTAGTCAGTGTCCTCTCTTGCTTATCCAGATACACAATTGGACAATAAACGAAACCATGGAAAATCCACAATGCCAGAGGTCTTTATTCATTGCTGATTTTAAATGAACTTTGATGCATAGCATAAAAAGAGCCATTAGCAGGAGAGAGTGTAAACTACATTAGAAGAGGGAAGAAAATTGTCCAACATTTGGTCAGTCTGACAAGGTAAAAGGGAATGTGGGGTGGGGGCAAGCTATTAGGGAAGGGAGGGCTTCCGTGCACAATGGTGCTGAAGAGCAGACGTGGGGTGGAATAAAGTGCCGGTGTCAGTCTGGAAACAATGCATAAACATGTGCAAAGTTACCAGGCAGGACAGCAATTCTTTTTCTTTACAGTTAAAAACATTGAAAATGCCTTCTTGCTTCCCTCTCTCTTCTCCCAACCCTGCCTCCTCCTTCCTTTGATTCTCTGTTGGTGGAACTTGAAGAATATTTGAGGTGCTTAAAGGAAGCCTTCAACTACTGTTTAATAAGTCAATGCTAATTATTGTTTAGCGCTGGATTATGGGCCGGATCATGGAATTAAAACAGAGCTGTTGGGACACCTTTGTACCTGGCAAAGAGTTAATGAGCACATGCCGGGTCCCTGTATTAACTCCCAGGCTGGTTTACTATTTTATTTCAGTGATACAGAAACAAAATCTAATAAATCATTTTACTTTTACCTGGATGCTTTCTTTCTTCATTAGGAAAATGTGAAAGCTTCATTGTAATGTTTATCATAAATTGGGATATTATTTTTTCGATTATTCAATTAGTTGGTTACCTGCAGAGTGGTATATATATTGGAGGAAGAAAAAAGATTACAAGCAAATTTGGTATCAGCAAAAGGTACTGGATTAATAGCATGAGCAGAGAAGATGATTTACCTCCTGAGGTTATGGACAGTGACTGGATACCCTCATGACTGTGTGCTTGTGTGGATTATGGATGTAGAATACAGACATTGGAGACAGAGAGAGAGAGAGAGAGAGAGAGAGAGAGAGTGAGTATGTGTGTGTGTAGGTATGGCACGAAAGCCTACATTTCTAGATGTAGTAGGGCAGAGTTTCTGACTTCAGGCCCAGTCATTTGGGGTCTCTTGGTAAAGGCTCCATAGCTAGCACAGTATGGGGGAAGGGAAGGAAGCCGGGAGGAACAGGGGTGAGTTATGAACGATCTGTTTGTTCTGATGAGATGTCCAGCTGGGATGGTGACCAGACTTCTCATAGCAACTTAATTCACCAGATCCCTGAGCAACTAAATGGTCATGGCTTTGGGGTTCTGCTGACTGGAGTGAGATTTGAACCAGTGACCTGTAAGCGAGAAATGCTATTTGCTATTGCAAGGTGCATGTGCTGTTTAGCTTGACCCTCTCACCACCCGCCATGGGCTCCTCAAAATTAACATTTAGACATGTTCAGCACTGAAATGTGAGGTGCAGGTGACTGTGTCACTAAACCTGGTGATCAGACCTAAAGTTGATTTGAAAAGCTTTGGAAATGGTTGGTAAAACACATTATTTGTATAAATTCAGTAAGTTTTAATTTTATTATGCAAAAACAAAGCAGGGGAAATACTCTATACATAAGTCAAAGTATGTAAAAGATAGTATGTAGTTTAATAACAGATTCTGTTTTTCTTCCTATTAAGTCTTACTACTTACTACAGTAATTTACAATCTTGGAGTTGCTTCGTGGGAACTAGGAATTCATTAAGATGTGTATGTTATGCAGCTGGTATTACATGTAATATATATATTTTTAAAACTCTTAATCTTTAACCTCAGTATTGCATAGAGGTCCAGGGGATCAATTATAGATAAAAAGAGGGGAGATCTCAGAGGACTTGCAAACTTATTGGCAGTTTCTCAAGATACAGTACTGAGTCTATATATATTGGTATTAAGTTTTCCATGGCTCAGACAAGAAGAAACATAATTGATTTTATTTGAAAGGAGGAGATGGGGCCAAAGGGGGACTTGTGGTATCCATTTTTTGCTTTCAGCCCATATAAAGTAAGCATGCTTACCAGAGGTGTTTAATGGTGTACCCTGGCTGGTTGTTTTTTTTTTTTTTTTTTTTTTTTTTTTTTTAATACAAGTGTGAATGGATGCCTCAGGCTATAAGCAAGCTCCACCTCTTAGAACCTCAGAGGCTGTGGGAATGATCCCTGCCCTCCCGACCCATCCTTAATTGGCCTATAGTCCAAGAGGCAATTAAAACTAAGGGTCTGATTCATAAAATGTGAACGTGCCATTTAAATGTGTGCAGGGGGATTCCTGTTCATAATGCTGGGATAGAAGCAGCAAAGACTTTATTTTTATCCTCTCAGCCTACCTTTCATAAATTTACTTTTCTTTTCTTCTCTGGGCCCTAAAGGCCCTCTGTCCTTTTTCTGAGAAATCTAAAGCCAGCTTCAGGGCAAAGGTTGAGCTCAGGTCCTTGGGTGCATGTCATGAGGGCCTGACGACCTAGTCTCCACTTTGTCTCCTTAGGCTGGACATTTTAATTACAATTTTTCTGTATGTATTCCTATTATTTAGCCATTTTAATATTTTGCCTAGTGGTATATGGGAAGAAAACTCTAGAAACGGAGTTGAGCATTGCTGTCTGCAGAGACTGAGGTTAAGGGAAAGCTGCCAGACCTTGCCAGAAATAAGCTTCAGAAATGAGCTGGGGGAAGAAAAAGTACCCCTGAATTCCACAATGTTTAATTACAATACCAGGGAAACCCTAATTTGACAATCACTATTTACGTTTTCCCACAATTTATATACTCTGTGCTCTCAGCCCTCCACCCCACACTATTAAGCTCCTAGTGTCGCTAATGTATTGAGTTTCTGAAATCAGTGCAGAAGTTCCGTTAAGTTGAATATGATTGCTTGGGAAGCGTTTCGTACATTTTTCTATTATTTGCTTTAGAACCGACTTAGAAACAGAGTCTCTTACAGGAGATACTAATTAGGGTATAGAAATAATATGTTTTAGCTCAACCACCGTTCCAAGCACAGGAGTCCATTTGAGATGCCTTTTAGACCAATGTCCAACCCGAGGAAAGAATCGTAATAATATGCCCTTGAGAATATTGTGCCTGCTGCCTGGGACAAACTAAGTTGACAAATAATCACTTGATTCAGTTCTTGTGTTTGCTTTATCTAATAAACAACAATCTTATTCTTTATTATTTCCTGCAGTTTGTGTTACACTGTTATTCGCAAAGTTTGAATTTATTTTCCAGAATGGTGCTCTAGGCCTCATTATCTGGGACTCCCTTTTTAGCTTTTCCAGTTGAGCAGGGGGTTATCTGGTACTTTAGTCTAGTAAAAGGCTGCATCTACACCACACCGAACAACCAAGCAGAAAGTGAAAAAATTTAGTCCATCTCCCAGATGGCCCCAGATGCATGGCATTGTGTAGACCGAAACAGCCAGATGGCTGAATGGATTTTTCACTTTCCATCTGGGTGCGTGACATGGTGGAGATGCAGCCAAAGTCTTGAGCCAAAAGAAAATGCCAGCCAAGGAGATGAGGTATTGCTACTTTCCAGGCACCTAATTCCTGCTGGGTGGTATTGTGACCTTGTATTAATTTATTCTTCCAAAGCAGGTCACTCTTATGGGAGAAATGATTGTCAACCTCTAGAAATAAAAAGGAGGCAGACAGACCCAAAGAGACTTGTAGAGAATTTGCTTTCTCCTTTCTTTCTTGCAAGGATAGGTCTTTTACGGACTTGGTGGGAATGGTGACACCTCAGGAAGGTCCTCTCCTTCCAGGTCTCTAGAGGTTGGCAAGCTGGAGGCACTACAAAACACCAAATGAAAATGAAAACATCAGGGGGCTTGCTGTCCATCATGGGCATCACTAAATCTTTTTGAACAACCCTGGGCAGTGAATTATGGCAGCATGGAATTGACTTACAGTTTATTTCTAGTAACAGGCAGTTACTATGTCAAATCTGAAACCATTCAGAAAGGCCTATAAAAATATATGACAAAGTAACAGGCTACCTCTAGCTCCTTTTAGCATGTTTATGAGTTTAAACTGCATTGAGCTTGTGTTTATAGAAACAAATACAGGGATTTCTTACGTCCTATTCTTCCTCTTTCTCCCTGCCCTGCAATCAGCTCTTTTGTGACTGTGGGCTGGTATCCAAGACCTTCAGAATGTTTGAACTCCCAACCAGCGTTGCCATTTTCTTTAGAGGCAGTCTTATTGATGAGCATACAACTTGTATTTTTCTGGAATAGTTGAAGTTCTTTTGTTGAGGAACGGGATAGTTAAGTGACAGTTGCAAAAGAAAATCATTTCCAAGTTACCTTTCACCCACTCTTCCCCCCTCCCGCCCCCGACGCTGTTTGACACTTACTGAGAAACTAATTGCAGCCAGAGTGGGGCCACGGGACAAATGCAGCAATCCAGGCATAATGCGACACCAAATATAATAAGGTAACATATTGTTAAAAGTCAATACCCCAAGTCTAACAATACGGTGTCAAAGACTCATAAGCGTGTAACCATATAATACATAATTGTCATCTGCAGAGAAAAGATCTAATTTTGATAATGCATATTGAGATTGGTTGTCTGAAAAATGCTTATGGCTCCAGAAGGTTTGACAGTCCTGAATATCACATAATAGCATGTAGCCAAGGAGCATAGGATGAAGGGAAGAAAAAAAGACTCTATTCCAGAACGCAAGCACTCCCACTCACAGTTTTATTTTTAAAAGAACACGATTCTGCTCAGACAATGAGCAAGTTTACTGTGAAGGGTGATTTGTTCCTGGGTTTCCATATCTGGAATCTCTGTGTGTGTACGTGCGAGCAGAGGTCCTAATCCATTCTCTAGGCTCTGAACTATAGGATCCTGCTTTGACAGACACAGATATCCTGAGGTCTCTGGCTTATAAGGGCTTGGTGTAGCTTTAAATTCCAAAGAAATTAAGCAAAATCAATGGACTCTTGAGACATACTGTCTACTACCTACCATATTTCCTCAATTCTAGGAAATAGCTTTTTAGCGTTTTAAGATAGCTGTGGTCAGCATCCTGCTTACAGTAGACTTAACATCTTTTTTTCCCTCTTCTTTTTCTTTCTAAAACACTGTTGTTAAATGAAACATATGCCTTCCAAGCCATGGTGCCTTAGAGTTGAGAAGAGGAAATGTTATAATAATAAATGTGGTAGCTACTATTTATTAGGCATAAGTGGTATCTCTAATGTAGTAGAAGACCTTTGGCAAATGCTTCATTTCAATCTCATTTCAACCCTGTGGTGGAGCTAATATTATTTTCATTTTACAGATGAGGATTCCAAAGCTCATAGCCACTGAGTTATACTAAAGGCTTTCCCTATATTTGAGGATCTGGCCAGAGCTACACCATCTGGCTAAGGTGTAGTTGCAATACAGTGTTTTGTTTCCATACCTATAACTTTGAGAGGGACTCACTGATCCTTAAATCCCATTAGCTTGGGCTCTAACTGATCTGGGTGTAGCTCTTATAATTAGAAGGTTTGCACCTCTTTCAAACTTCTGGGGCAAATGTTTATACCTCTTGCCCCATTTTGTTATTTGAGGTTGCCCTATCAATATGCATTTATGACCATGCCTCAAGTCCCTTTACTAGATGAAGACTTCTCAAGGGCACGGCCATTTCTGTCACCCTTCATTAATCACACCATCAAAGTATTTCGTTTGCATATAGTGTGTGAACATTAAATAAGTGTGAAATAAGTACTTGGCATTAAAGAAAACAACAACATACATTGGATTATTACCATTTAAAGAGGGTGAAAGGAACTTTGAGGTCATCAACCTTGCTTCTCACAACATCGGACTCCCTATAGCACTTTTTTCTTGAGATTTATTCGTTCACTCATTCATTCATTCATTCATTCACTCATTTGTTCACTCATTTCTTTATCAGATTTTTATTGTACATGGCTCTGTGTTCAAAGCATTGGTCAGATGTGCTGGGGGAATACAGAGAGGACTAAGCAATAAAACCTTTGTCTTTGAAGGGATTATAATGTAGTTGGTGAGATCATGCAAATGTAAATATTAGAGGAGACTTGTGCATATGTGAGGCCTATATAAGAGGCTGGATGGTTATTTTTATTATTATTAAAATATCTGGCAGTCAATGCAGAGTATATTAATTGCTCTGGGAATTCAGAGAATGAAACAATGTCGTCGTGGGTGATTGGGGAAGGCACTTTTTTTTTTTTTTTTTTGAGGGGTTGTTGTACATGTGGAAATGAGGCACGGCAGAAGAAAACAGCAGAAGGGTCTCATGCAGCAGTCATTTCCATTTTAGCTGAGTTGGAATGCTGGTGCAGGAGAGACCACAGCGAAATATTTGCTTGGACAGAATCATGGAAGACTTTGACTGGCAGGCCAAGGTGCTTGGGGAGCTGCTGAGAGTGTTTGAGGAGGGGAGAGGCCTGACTGGGTCTGTGGTCTTGGGAGATTAGCTTGGCCTATAGTCATGTCAGTCTAATTTCAGGATGCCTTAAGTCCAGGAATAGGAAGTATTAGGAGAGAAAGAAGATCATCAGGTCATCGTTTAGAAAGGTGCTATTTTGTTTAAATATGTTTAAAATATTTTTAAATGATGGTAAAAGCTGCTCTTCAAAAACTGTATTTGTTAAGGCAGATTGCATGCTGATAATGGAACTGAGAACCTCCATCAGATGGTGAGGATGTGGTCACTAGAAATGCATGGGAGTGAGGCTGGTGTGGGGAGCAGATAACCAAGGCAGCCACATACAAATCCTAACTGGAAGATGGAGTCAGGCGGCAGGGTCACCTCTGTAGACAACAGGTCTGTGGAAGCTTATTTCTTTAGATTCTCTGAGAAAAATGAGGAAACAGGGAAGAGCACGGCAGGAAAGTAACATTTATTAAGTTCCTCTGTGTGTCGGGCAGGATGTTGCTATGCTTCTTTTTTTTACTCTGACTCCTTAAATCCCTACAATATTCCATTGAGGAAAGTCTTATTATCCCCATTTCACATGAGAGAAAAATTAAGGCTCAAAGAATTTGAGCGAATGCTTTGCCCAAAGATTGTGTGTTGAGTTTCAACCCAAAACTTGTTCAAACGCGATTCCCTGCATGCTTTCCTCAATGCACCTGATGGCATTATATTGACATGCCAGCTCAATGCCTGTTGTTTAGATTAGAGTCTCAGAGATGGCAAATACCCACTTCCCTCATTGCCCATACACCTCTTGACCTGGGCTGTCTGGATTTTACCTCTCTTACTATAATGGGGGAAAATGGGTAAGTCAGGGAAATGAATTCCTTCCTCTAAGGACAGAACAGAGACAGCTCAAGCCCTTGTTGTTCTTCCCTTAACATTCAATCTGGGACTGGGAGAGGTGACGTGTTCTGATCAGATACAGAGCTAGTTGGAACCTTAAACAGGGAGCACAGAGAGGAAGGCAAAAAAGAAACACAGAATAGTTTGCTCCTGTCTAGTGTTATTTACTTTCCCTCTACTCCTCCCATCCATTAAAGCCTCTACCCTTAATATGAGGACCAAAATTGTGTGTCTCTAAGGACTCAAGGTGTCATTGATCCATTTCCGAGCTCTTCTTCTTCCTCAAGGCTGGATTTTGGGGGAGTCAAGGTGACAAAGCTGTGAGCTTTCCCTGGCTAGAATAGTGCTTCCCATCATTTTTCACATTATGGCACAAATATAAAATGATAATATTTGTAGGGCTCTCTGGAAAAGATGGATGAGCTGTTTATGGATGGAGTGCTAGCCCAGGGCTCTGGCCCCCTGCAGGATTCCTGAGGCCTTACCTGTGTCTCAGACGGGGTATACCTGTGTCCCCACTGGCTAGATGCTCTGGGCTGGGGAGGGCCACCGTTCATCACCCGTAGCAGTGGGTTCTCAGATCTATTATCAACAGTTAGTACCTGCCCCTGCTTATCTGTAGTTTCTCAGGGTCTCGGTATTTTTTAAAATGAGAAAGGTTTACACAATGGTGATGCAGTAGAAATGTGCTATTCACATTATAATCCCAGGATTATCAAATAACATTTACTCATAAAGTATGAAAAACTCTATGACACAAGCTTAAAGCAAGCTGTGTGGGGTGCACATTCTTTCAAGCCCATTGGGGTATCTTGGTAAAGCTAGGTATAATTTCATCTGAAGAGGCCCATTGCACCCTTCTCACCAGTCATTCAGTAAGTCCCAACAGGTAATAAGGATGATATGCAATGAGAATGTATTAAATGATTGCTGTATGCCAAGTACAGTGCTCCCACATGGACTGTTTAATCTTTATAGCAACTCTGATTACCCCTCTTGTACAGATGAGCAGACTGAGGCCTAGAGGGAGAGGTTAAGTAACTTGCTCAGAGCAAGTTACATTCCTTGTTATGTGAAATTTAAATTCAACTAGAAGTCCTGTATTTTATTGCCAGATAAACATTGTTAAGGCTGTCTGTTGGTAGGTAAGGATTTCCTTTAACTTTTACAATTCCTTGGTAGCATTAGGCAAAGGCAAGTGTTATTTAAAATGGTAAAATAAGTAATTATGACGGTAGAATCACAGGGAAAAGAGAACAGTGGAGAACGGTTATAACTTTGCTACTCTTTGCTAGACAGTGACTGTGTTCATACCAAGAGTAGATTAGGTTTTGTGTCTTGCCCGAAAGACAAATCAGAGGAAGCAATTGAAGTCATGAGCCCAGATTTGGGAAACAAAGAGGAGCCTTGCCATGAGTGAGTCTTCCCTGATATAGATCTTCAAGAAGAAGTAAAAAAGGGGATATTAGAGAGTTGAGAAGAGGTGACATATTTCTAACTAGTGGAGAGCAGACATGGACACACAGAAGGGCAGAAGGGCAAGTTTCTCAGAGTTATTGTAGAGGGAAGAGGGTCTACTGACTTGGTAATTGGTCAGAATGTATTGTAAATGGTGAAATAAATGAATAGATAGATAGATAGATAGATAGATAGATAGATAAATAAATAAATAAATAAATAAATAAATAAATAAATAACATTTGCTGAGTACCAAGTACTAAATCATTCTGCATGGAATAATGTCCTCTCAAAATTCATGTCCCAGAACCTGTGAATGTGACCTTAATTGGAAATAGAGTCCTGGCAGATGTAATCAAGTTAAGATGAGGTCATATAGAATAGAGTGGGCCCTAACTCTAATATGACTGGTGTCCTTCTAAGAAGAGGAAAATTTGGACATGGGATGAAGACACACAGGGAGAAGGCCATGTGAAGATGGAGGCAGAAATTGGAATGATGCACATACTAGCCAAGGGATGTCAAGGGTTTCTGGTGATCACCAGAAGCTAGAAAGAGGCAAGGAAGAATCCTCCCCTAGAGTCTTTAGAGAAAGCATAGGCTAGCCTATAACTTGATTTTGGATTTTTAGCCCCCAGAATTGTGAAAATGAATTTCTGTTGTTATTAGCCACCCAGATTGTGGTAATTTGTTATGGCAGCCCTAGGAGACTAATGCAAGTATATGCCAAATTCTGTTATTACCTTCCGTACAAATAAAAAGGCAAGTGTCATTGAGGAAAACTGGGGAGGAAAGACAATTCACCATGCGTTCCCTACTTTAATTAGCCTCTAAAACAGACTCAGTCACAAAGGACTAGGGTCAGCAAACTTCCTATAAAGGGTCTGATAGTAAATATTTCAGGCTGTGCTGGCCATGGGTTCTCTGTGGCAACTACTCAATACTGCCATTGTAGTGTCAAGGCAGGGTAAGCAATACATAAACACATGGGCATGGCTGTGCTCCAATAAAACTTTATTTACAAAAACAGGTACTGGACTGGTGGGTTGAATTTGGCCCATGGGCTATCGTTAGCCCAACTGTGACAAAAGGCATGGCTTTTTCAGACCTCTCTTGCCTTGTGAATATGTAGAAATTTATTGCTGGCTAGATTGAAAGTCCACTTATGTGTCCTGACTTCTTGCATATCTGGTGGCACAGAAAATCGTGGAACTAATATTTCCTCAGGCTAAGTGATATCTCAGTGAGTGTGTCTTTCCACGTTAGTGACTTACGTGCAGGCTGCCATTCTTCACAGGGCTGTGCCTTTTACCACCACTCTCAGAACCAGGATTTGAACCAGCCAAGAAAAGTAGACTCATTTCTTCATAGCTGTACCTCATTTAAATCCTACATGGCATTCCCCAGTTTTATTACTCACTTTGTTCTGAGCAACTTTATGACTTATTCTAAAAGCCCAATTTACCCTCAAAAGATAAAATTGCTACTTTTGGGGGCTTTCCAGAGAATTTGCCAAGGAGACTGACAAGGAGTCCCAGTGAAGAGTTCCAGACCCTTCTTGTTCTGGTGGCATTAGTAGAGTAAATGCTCAGCTTCCCAGGACAGCTCTTGGGACAGGATGGAGCCTTAGTTGCATGTGTAAACAGTGCTAGGCTTATAAAAAGGTCATTTCCATCATCTTCTAGGCTCACTTCATTTGACTGGCCCCGATGTAGTATGCGCATATGCATGTACTCCAGCAGAATGGGCATAGATATTCTGGAGACTCAGGGACACCAGCCAGATTTACCCATGCAACCACCACCTTTACTTCTCAGCCAGGTATTCCATGTCCCTGAGAAGCCACTCCTCCTGGGAGAGCTCTTCCAAAGGAATCAGCAACTTTTCAGGCCTCAATCTCGTCTCCTCAGAGGAGTAGCTGTGCACATCACAGTTTATCAGTATTTCTGAGAGGAGCTTGTTCCCCTGCTCGCTGCTGTAGATGCAGGCCTCAGAGGAGCCCTTCTGGCTGATACTGCAGGACGTTTTCTTACCCTCTCCACTTTAGAGTGTTAGTTTCCTCCTCACCACAGTGCTCTTTCTTGTCAGAGGGATGCTGAGTGTGTGAGAGCATGTAGCACCTGATACTCACTGGAGGCTGTCATGTGTGATTTCACCTCATTTTCTGAGGCGCTGGAGGGAGGAGTGCTGAGTTTCATTTGAAAGTTGGGTCTCACTTGGATGCAGGAAGTGCTCCTCAGACCATCCGTCCACTTCGGCTAAGTTTTAAAATCCAATACTATGTAATGTGTTGTTCTTTGTATTACAAAATACTATTATATAAAGTTATACCATGTATGCTGTATGTTATAATTATGTTGTCATTAATTATTAATTCTGGTGATAATATGACTTTCGAGACTCCTGAGGGCTAATCTTTTTATGTGGAAAAGCACCTTAGGTTTGCTCAAATGAAATCTACCCCAGGAACAATACCACGAGAATGATATCTGCAGGTATCATTCTGAGCTTCTGAGCCGACCCCAGAGTGTCCACATAAAGTTACCATGTGAGTTAAGTCATTTGTCTGTTTTGAATCATATTTATATGCTAGACAAGTAATAACACTTAGGAAGCATTTCTTACATAGGACCTTAGACTGTTTCTCTGCAGGCTGAATGCTAGTAACGTATACCTAAACCCTCTGGCGCCTGTGGTTGGGTGAAAACCCTTCCCTTTGTTCAAGAATAAGCCTGACCAGATAGAGAATGAGTATCAGTAATTTTTTCCTCTTCGAACAAGATATATGGACTGTCATTGCTAAATACGTATAATTATTCCCTGAATGAAGACAGAGGTAATTCTGGCAGTGCTGAAGCAGGGGACATGTGTGCACCTTTGATGATGTGGCATTTTGCAGAGGACTAGGAAAGAAGCTGTGTGTTCTCACAGAGTAAAGTGGAAGATCCTCTTGCTCGCATTTGAATGACAGAACCAGAAGGCAACTGTTAGGGTCTTGTCTCTGATCCATGCATTTAAGTGGACCAGAAAGGTCCACTAACACAGTAGTGTGTGTGGGGTGTGAGGTCTTTCTTGCCCAGAGTGGGCTGACTTTGAGAAAGCAGTGCTGACCTTTTCTATGATATGAGCTTCTGAGGCAGAACTATCAGCCAATTCTACCATTGTTCTCTCCTGGGTTACTTAGGTTTACTCAGCAAGGCATTCAGATAGTCACCTGATACAATTAACCGATCCTATCCCCACAGGCTGGTTCATTTGGCAATGCCCACTTCCTAATGGTCTATGGCAAGGGTCAGCAAACTTCTTCTGTAAGTGTCCAGATAGTAAATATTTTGGGTCTTATGGGCCATGTAGTCTTTGTCACAACCACTGAACTCTGCCATTGTGGTGTGAGTATAGTCACAGACGGTACACAAATGAACAGGCATGGCTACGTTCCAGTATAACCTTATTTACCAAAACAGGCAACAAGCAGGATTTTTCCTGTAGGCCATAGTTTGCTGACCCCTGAGGGCAGAAGGATTCTATTCTTAGACACTTGCAAATCTTGTATTTATAGATTTAACTTGGAACAATACACAGATCATTAGGAATGAGGAGGCGTGGGCTCTCGTCTCAATGCTGCCATTGCTTGTAGTTACTTACTTAACCTCTCAGGCCTTAATTTCATCATGACAAAACAAGAAGTGTAGATTAAATAAATGATCTCTGAGTTTCCTTGCAGCTGGAAAATTCTGATCTAGTAAGAGTTGGTGGTTCTAAGGGCACATGGGTGACTCGGTAGGTTAAACGTCTGACTCTTGATCTCAGCTCAGTTCTTGATCTCAGAGTTGTGAGTTTGAGCCTCCTGTGGGGCCCCGCACTGGGCATAAAGCCTACTTAAGAAAAAAAAAAGTTGTTGTTCTAAATTTCAGGCTCTAAGGAATATCCTTCACCATGTCTTCATCATCATTTAGGGTTCTCAATGGCAAAGGCGGTATTACAGAGGAGGTCTGTGAGACAGTGATGCTTTATATAGTGGCTGTTCATTGGTGCAGGGCTCTGCTTCTCTAGCCTGGCCCTGGATCATCTCTGCCTGGAGCCCCAATTATTCTTTCAGCAAATTCCACACTTAGTACCTTCTCCGCTGGCACCATTTCTCTTCACCCGATGACAGCAGAATTAGGAAGTACTTTGTTTCCCGCTTTTTTTCGTTTGCCCCCAAGAATGAGCTCTTACTTGTGCAGCTATTGGACTTTTTATTTGAGTGACTGTTCTCCCCAGTGGACTGGGATGGAGCCTATACTTCACGTCATATGTCTTTCCCCACACGACTTTGTGTGGTAAAGGGCACACAGCAAGTACTTACTATATCCCTGTTGGCTTGAGTTCAGGGAAAAATGTGATAGATCCTTGTCCTCCATTACTACACATTCAACTGAAAGATGGCAGGAGAGAGCTTGTGGGATAACTTTCAAGGTGGGTAACAAAACTGATGGTACAGTGATACACACTCTTTTGTGTAAGGTTGGTACTCAGCCCAAATGCCCTCGGATTATTTTTTACCATTTTTGTGTATCACCAGTCACTTAGTTTCTGACCGTCAGCAACTGCATCTCCTTTGCTCATGGTTTGGAGAGCTGAAAAGTGCCTGGGAATTTAGATCCCTTCAGGGAGGCCTTGACTGATGACAAACAGGCTCGGGGATACGAACAGCCAATTTCTTGGCTTCTGATGACTCTGAGGCATAACTTATACTCTAGAGTTCCTCTGGAGATCAGGCTGAAGTTACCTTCCATGAGACTTCACCTGAAATCCAGCCCTTTTCTGGCCATCTCTCCTTTCTTGTCCTGTTCTCTATTCCCTTTCATATTTGTCCTGGGAAGACCTTCTTTGCAAATCACAGATGTGCACTAATCCTCATGGAAGGTCTGATTCTAGAGAATCACCTAAAAGAACGGCCTCTTCTTATATTACAGCTACTATATTAGGCACTTGACACACTTTGTCACTGATCTGCAGCCTAGTCCTGTAGGGTAGGTATTCTTGTCCCCATTTTGCAGATGTAGGAAACTGACGTCCAGGGAGAGAAATGGCTTTCCCAGGTTCATTCTGGTAAGAAGTAGAAAATCCCAGAATTCCTTCAGAATTCAGACTGTGTCTCAAATCCACACTGTTTTTACTCTGTGAGGTTTAGTCTGCTCTAAACAAAGAAAACCGTTCATTGAGAGAAGTTATCACCAAGATGCCAGAGGATCTTTGCAGATTTACCTCAGTGGGACCTCTGCCTTAGGAAGAGCTCTTTCGTACATGCCAGGTCTCTCTCCAAGTGCCAGTAAAAAATTAAGTTGTGATTCTGTCCTCTGATGAAATGGGCTTTCCTGGGATTGGAATAGCTATGGTCCTAATCCATGAACTATTCAGCACAGTGGCATTGGCAAATGTTTGCACATGGTAACTTCCCCCCAGTGAATCTCTTGCCTTTCCATAGCTAATGGTTAAACAGGACTTGGACCCGTATTTGCATCTATCCCAGCCTCTGGCAATTTGATTATTAGTGCAGTAAATATACAACATTTAATAACTCTTCACTTTCCTCTTTGAAACCATTAGTTGTCTCCAGGTTGACTATGAAGAACTTCAAATTCAATTCATTAACATTTCCTTAAATAGTCCTCTTAACAATGCAGGTCTGGCTTTCCCATTATGTACTGTCACTAATAATGGTTTTTACTTCTAACCTATTATTAATTAAAAAATAAAAAAGAGCCCTCCACTCTCTCCATTTCTGAATAAGGTTTATATCTTCTGTGTGTGAACTGCAAAGAGGCCTTTAGAGTGTGGTTTCTAGTGTTTGATAATTGCTATCAAAGTAAATAATTTAGCTGGTCAGACAGAGTGCACTTCTCCCTGCCTCGAGTGGACGGCTCAAGTCGTGACCAGGCAGGCCAAGCCTAACCCAGGGTGAAGAGAATCAGAGCTGCACGAAACCTCGATTAGAAGCTAACAGGAAAAGGCGGCCTTTTCTAGGGGAGGCCCAGTGACCTCTGGAGCTTGCCATGACCTCAGCCACTGCTCTCCTTCCCAGTGTGCAGCCAGATCGGGATGTCTGGACCCCCAGAACTCCACACACGGAGGCATCTCTTCCCAAAGGCTTTCAGGATTTTGCCATGAAGGACAAATGAACAGGCACAGATCCTCTGGACTCCCTAATCTTTTCTTTCTCTACTTCAAAGCCTTTGGAGTTGCCTCTGAGCCTGTAATTACCCTGGAGGTATTTTAGACTTGAAGCGACACCAGCAAAATTGCACTTCCTGATCACGGGAGTCCACAGTTGTGTTTAATCAATTATGAAGCTGGTCATGAGATGGGGCTTTTCAGCCATAACCATTAAAGGGGAATCATGATCTAGCCCAACTCCTTGTGCTCGGGATAAGGGACCCACGATCTGAAATTAAAGAAACACTAGCCACTTGATGTGGTTTAATTTAGTCTCTGCCTCCTTAATTAAAAGCATACCATTACCCACCCACATAACAAACTGGCACTTTAATGCCAGACTGTAACTCAAAAAAAAAAAAAAAAAAAACAAACCAACAAAACAAAACAAAAAAATCTGCAAAAGTTAGGTGGAGCTAAAACACTGATTTTAAGACACCAACAGAGGCTTTCAGACACTGGCTGTCAGATCTGGAGTTATTTAAATGGGAAGCTTTGAACAAGCTTCGAGGCTCTTTGAGAGTCAGTTCTCTGTGCCTGTCTCTTGCCCCCACAGCCTCTGTCTTGTGTCTCTGCTCCTCTTTCTCTGTCTCTGTATTTCTTTCTGTCTCTGTTTCTGTCTCTCTCTGCCTTTCTTTCTGTCTCTTTCTGTCTTTGTCTCCCCGTCTCTCTGCCTCTGTCTCTCTCTGTCTCTGTGTGTCACTCTTGTCTCTGTCTCTCTTTCCTGAATGGTCCCATGCATACACGTATCACATTTATACACACACATTTGCTTATTTGCCGTTAGTGGTCCAGAAAGGGAAGCAACAGTTCTTTGGATGTTCTTTTTGGATACCTGTGTGTCTGTCTGCACAGGTACGGGGAGTTTCAGGGAAGCGAACTTCAGACCAGCCTTTGGGCATCCAGTCCTATAATCATGGCCATGCAGCAACGAGCCTGTAGAGGCCTCGCCTAGAGAAGGCTGGCTGTGGTGAGCACAGGACCGTACAGGCCGCAGTCTGTGATGAACCTCCCTTTCCAGTTCTTCTCAGAGACACCCAAAGGCTTTCAGAGACTTTGGCAGGAAGGGAGCTAATTCCATACATTCAGGCCACCTGGACTGCTTTCTGCTCAGATCTCTTGTCATCGGCTCCGTTGTGGTGCACGAACCCTGAAGCTTGGGGCATCCCGACCACCAGTGCCAGCCAACATCCTTGGCTCTCCTTCTTCTTCCCTGCAGCCCAGCCCAAACTACCTCATCCCTTAGTGGCACATTGTTCTACTTTGAGAGATTGTATAGCATAGTGGTTCAGAACATGACCAGTTATGCTGTTGTATTCAACTTCTTGCTTTGCAGGTCGCTAGCTGAGTGGTTGGATCTCAGTCTCCTCATCTGTAAAATGGGGGTAGTAAGAGTAATGACTTCAGATGTTTTTCTGAGGATTCAAAGAGTTAATTCAGTTTAAGGACTTAGAATAGCACAAAATAAACCTGAAATGTTACTAACTTTTAAAATCTGATGCCACTTCCCATTTCCATAACTTTGAATGAATTACAACAGGCTGGATTCTAATCTTTCAGCCATTCAAAGCTGAGAGATATTCGTGATCCACCAGCTAGACTTCCCATTTTTAAAATGAAGAAACTGAGGCCTGCTGAAATAAAATAACCAGCGTATTAAACAGATTGAGTGGTGGAGTGGATTCTGCTTAATCCAGTGCTCTTTCAAACGTACTCTTTGCAAATATTTCTCCTTATTCCTGATGAGAGCTCCCTGGGACTCGGGACTGCTAGAAAGAGCAGCAACTCTGAGCATGTGGCTTAGTACTAAAGCCTTGCTGACCAGCCTCAGCTTCATGTAGGCAGTTGGTGGACTCCTTGGGGTGGCCAGAAGGATGCTGTAAGATCCCACATAGCCCCCCCTGCCCCGTTGCTGTGGACATTCCACCTTTCTCCAGTCATTATTTTTGGTTAACAATTGTACCAGGAGAAAATGAGCCCTCCTTATTAAAAGTTGTGCGCAGGGCTCGGAATATGCAGAAAGCACCCAACATTTTATTGTGAGTGAGTTGCCTTCTCTCCTAAGCGCTTGGGAGCCTTAGGCCCCAGGGAGAAAATTATTTCTGAAGAAGGGAAAATGTATAGAAAGATCAGGAGCCTCTGAAAACAAGCTATTTGGACTCTCCAGTTTTGCCTAGGGCTAGCTTGATCTTATGTTTCCAGCTGTGTCTCCTCTTCCCCTTGGCCGACTCTGCCTAGATGAATAATGGATTGGGAAAGAATGTTTGGAAGCAAGCCCTGGACTGATTGGGTGACCTGTGGTTGGCAACACGTTACTCAGGGTGTTGACTGTCCAGTGCTGGTGAAGGTCACTCTGTAAGGCGTCTGAGCTTCCCAGACGTGAGTAGCAAGGTGGGCCTTTCCTCTATCCCCACCCCAGCCAACCCCCCAGGATTCAAGGCCTGGGCAGGGGTGACTCCAGGACCTGCAGTGGAGTCCTCCTGCCTGTCAGCTCTCGGCTGCCAGCCTGCAGTGCTCCTGCTGTGGGCTGCCTCCATGGAGCTTCACTGAACGGATAATCATACTTCCTGGGTGAGGAGCTAGGGTGGAGGTTTGACTCAAGAGGTACAGATTTCTTCCTTTTGAGCTAGAAGCCTGGCATGCTGCTGTCTGACTGGTGTCTCTGAGGACTTCATTCCCCAGTCCAGGTGCAGAGCTCAGGTCAGAGAGAAAAAACAGGAAAAATAGCATGTGCCTCTTGATGTGATATTCCGAGGAATTCCCACCTCAGATGCATAACCTGCATTTAATCATGAGAAGACATCAGGCAGCCAGAATCAAGGGACATTCTACAAATAGCTGTCCTGGACTTTTCAAAAATGGCAACCTGATTATAAGATCAGCTCCCCGTCTTCACTGAGAGCCTGGTGGCTGCTACCCTGGAAATACAGCCTTCCTTTGCATAAGGTTCCAGAACTCCTTGTTCCTACCAAAGCCCTCGATGGTGAAAGAAAGCAAGAACAACCTTGCAAACTATGCTTCTCCTACCTTCATATGCAAGGACACACTGCTGTTCGTTTTGGGGAGGTGATTGGCTGGCAGCTCATAGATAGCATGTTTCATGAAACCAGTCATTGCAGAGAAAGTGTTGAAAGTTTGAAAAACCATCAAACAAACCATGTTGATAGAAATTGCCACCTTTAGTATAGCTTGCATAAGCACAGCCCTGTGGCAGTGGCTTCCTGACAGTGGAGGGAAGGGCACAAAGCCATGCCATCCCTGAGAAAATGCCAGATTGTCCTCTAGGAAGGTTGGATCCATTTCTCCATAGCTTCAGACTCTTGGCAGATATTTCCCAGGGCTTAATTCAGAAGATGATGCTTTCTGGTGCAGGACTTGCTCTGTGACCTTAGGTCTTCATTTATTCTTTTGCACAATGAGAAGTTTCATTGTGGTCTCCTCAAACTCTGAAGCTGTATTATTATATCAATAAAATACAACAGACTATAAGCATGTGTGTTCATTGAATGATATGATACTGGTTTGAATGATATGATACTTATAGGATGTGTCCTATAAGGTTGGTCATTTAATATGGTTTGCAAAGTAATTTGGGTGACTTCTCAGTAAGTCTGGGCATTTCATTCATTAATCTTACTTAGAAGTGAGACTGCATTAAAGAGCCCTTATTTATAGCATTTATTCGGATCAAGTTGTGTACCCTGAGCAGAAGAATGTATGTCGTATCTCTTTTACTCTAATGAGGAGAGTCTCTAAAGTGGGTATTTCTGAACCCAAACCCCAGATTCTAATGGGGTCCCATTATCATGCCCTTCAAACCTCTGAAAAACATAATCTCATATTCTCCATAAGTAAGACTGCCATTTGCTGGCTACACAAAATATACCAGTAGTTTTAAACCGACTTTAGGTAGTAGATCTCTTTAAAAATTGAATAAAAGCAATGCTTCCTTTCTCCTAAAATGCACATACTTGCAAAATATGACACACGATATTGAGGGCTCCTTGGACCTTCCGGAAGGCCTTAAATGCCAGATCAAACACCTCTGTTGTGAAGTTACAAATATGTTGAAGAGGCAGGGACATAATCAGCTTTTTGCTGAGAGGAAGTTTGAAGCAAACAGATACCTAAAATCAAGTAATTACAATTTTTAGGCCCTCCAAGGTCAGAAAGTAGCTAAATTTCCTGTACCTCCAAATCAGATCTTTCTGAGTCATTGCTGCCAGTGAGGTACAGGAAACTTGTATTCAGTCTGTGCTGTACTTTCTGGGATGTCCTGCTAACTCAAGGCTGGGGAACTGTCCCATTTCTTGGGGACATGTAGAAGATCATGGGGAGACCTGGGTAGCTATTGGGAGGTTGCACAAACCTAGCACCCACTCATTTCTCTGGGGATGGAGAATCTTTTGTGCAAGTAGAGACTGTCACCACATAGCTGGCTGAGAATGCCCATGGGGAATGCCTACAGCCTTGCTTCCTGAGGCATTGCTCTGTTCTCCATCCCCCCATCACTTTAGAACTTCCAGAAAAGTGCCAGAATAAGAGAAAGAGTAGGTGAATCACATTTCTCTGTAGCTCTGGAGTTTTCTTTCTCTGCTTTTGAATTTTTGGTTGTTGACCATTGGCTACGACCATATGGCTCTCCGTTGTTTTCATGCACATCTCTCCAACTCCCCACACAATGTTGGGACTGTTTGCAAGGCTCCTTTCCATCAGTCCGCCCAGCAGCATATGACATCTTGGGGATTTGCATTTTTTAGTTTAATCATTAGCTTAATGTTTGGGGGACATTAGTCATAGGAAGTTAGTCTCATTCATCCAGATGCGTTTTTAAAAGTTACAGCTCTTCTCTCCCCACCATAATGCCCCCCTTGAGCATCCCTTCTCCCATTTCCTTTTAAAAACACTCTGTTCTCCTGGAACTCTCAAATGAAGATATCAAAGCTGGAAGGAATTATTAATTCACAAACTACATTTGAGTCTTCCAGAGGAGCTGAACCTGGCTGGAGTTGCATAGGAACTGTGCTGGTGTTTGGTCAGGAAATGACTTAAACCTGATCTTCAAGGGCCTGAAATTGCTCCCCTGAAAAAAGAGGAGGCATTTCTCTTGCCTACAACCCTCTGGGGAGACCTAAGTCCAGTGTTTGCTTCTCTTTCAATGCAAATGAATGAATGAGTTTTCTCCCCAGGCTTCTGGCCAACAGAACTGGGAACCATTCATGGAAGTTGGGTTGCTTTTTGAGTCTTTGGGCTTTGTAACTGGCTAGATGGATAGCTCTGGAAGGGAAGGTAGGGTTTGACATGGACTTTGAAAATGTTGACTTTAGATGAAAGAGAGGATGATTTTTCCAGGTGAGCAAATGATATGAGCAAAAGCAAGGAAGCAGGTATAATAGTGGATATTCTTGGCGTCATGAGTACCTCTGTCTGAACATAAGCAGAAAATCAGAGTTGCTGATCCTGGATAGGGCACCATGGGTAGAAGGATTTCTTGCCATGTGCTTTAGAGTTTAGTTTTATTCTATGGATAACTTAGAACCATTGAAAGCATATGAGTTCAAGAATTTCAAGGTCAAAATAGTTTTAGAATTGTGAGTCAGACAGGAATAATTCCATAGCTGGTCTTATGGGAGTCCCTTTCTGGAGCTTTCTTTCTCAATGGCAAATGACAATGATATTTTTCTTGATAATGAAGTGCCATGCTCTTGGTGTTGCCCTTCCTTATATGTTTAAGAACTCCCTTCCAATTGTAAATATGGTTTAAGCAGTCTTACTATAATCCTCCTCTCTTTATGTTGACTATTAGCTGCCCTTGTCCCAAGCACAAAACCTCTAGAGCATTATTGACTTTGGAAGACATTAGTTAATACACTTATGTGCCCTAGGCATGGTCCAGAGAAGCCATTCTTTTGCATCCTACATCCCTTTCTGGGCCACAGTCTCAATGCCCTTGTAACTCCCACATGCCCTATATTTATTTTCCCCTCCCTCTCCTTGCCTTGCTCTTTTTTAAAATTAATTAATTAATTTTTAATTTACATCCAAGTTAGTTAGCACATAGTGCAATAATGATTTCAGGAGTAGATTCCAGTGGTTCATTGCCTGTGTATAACATCCAGTGCTCATCCCAACAAATCTCTTCCCTAATGACCCTTATCCATTTACTCCATCCCTCCCCCACAGCCCTTCCAGCAACCCTCAGTTTGTTCTCTGTATTTAAGAGTCTTTTATGTTTTGTCCCCCTCCCTGTTTTTACATTATTTTTGCTTCCCTTCCTTTATGTTCATCTGTTTTGTATCTTAAATTCCATGTATGAGTAAAATCATACGATATTTGCCTTTCTCTGACTTATTTTGCTTGGCATAATACCCTCTAGTTCCATCCATGTTATTGCAAATTCCTTGCCTTACTCTTAATATGAACATTTTCTAATAACCACCTCCCCGACAGGAAAAAATATTCTTTGCTCATTCAAGGAAATAAAAAAGTAACTGTCTTCTTACAGCTCACCTGCTCAAGATCTCCACTATAACACTTTTAGACATCATTGTGACCCTAATCCATCGACGACTCCTCTTTCCCTGTATCACTTGCACATGCCATGTATCTAGTTTATTATATCACAGTCTTCATATACTCTCATCCCCTTTCCTTCCTTCCCACCTGGCAGGAAAACACACACTCTAGATGAGCTCAACAACCTATTATCTTCGTGCCTGTAATCAAACAGCAAAACATTTCTGGCAAGGGAGAGAAAGAGATTGGGAGATTGAGAAGGGGTTGGGGCAGAGTAAGGAAGGAAGGATGGGAGGAAGGAAAAGAGAAAATTATCACATGACCAAGCAGGGTATCTCCACTGTACACTGACCTTCACACCTTCAACTGGGCCCTCAACATTGCTGTTGTTGAGGCATTGCTGGGCCCTCAACGCAGCTGTTTTCCTGCGTATCTCCAGTAGGCTTGCTTTCCCATACTTGACAGACCAATGCATCTTCTTGTCTCTTCTCCTCTCTTTTGTTATCTCTGCCTCCCCCATCACTGGTCTACCAGACCTCATAATACATAGATAAATGCTTTTTCTCTAACTTTATTTAAACTATTTTATTTATTTTGGTCTATACATTCAAATTGTCCAAAAATCAAAAGGTACAAAAGTCATCATTCTATCCCAATTCTCTGCACTCTCCATTTTCCTTCACGTGGGCCACCACTGTTCTCGGTCTGTATGCTCCAGAGACACTTTAGGCATATAGAAGGAAATATACATGTATATTCTTTCCCTTCTCTCTTTTACATATATGGTAGCATTTTGCTTTTTTTTAACTTAATATGCCAGGGATTATCTCTGGCATATTAGTATATAGAGAGTATTCTCATTCTTTTTATAATATTGTAGTGCTACTGTTGATGGATAGGTTGTTTCCAATATGTTATTACAAGTTATGCTACAATGAATACATTTATATCTACATCATTTTGCATATGTATTGGTATAATATGTAAGATAAGTTCCTAGAAATATTATGGATGGGTCAAAGGGTATGTCATTTTCAGTTCTGATAGATATTGTTGGGTTTCTCTCCACAGTGATTACTCCCTCCAGCGGTTATATAAGAATACCAGTATGTTCCAGATCACCACCACAGCATGCTACTCATCTTTTATCTTTGCCGATCTGAGAAATGGGAAAGGTTTCTCATTGTAGTTGTGATTTGCATTTCCACAGAGAAAATTGAAAGTGTTGGAGAGATGTTTTCTTATTTTATCTTCACCATAATAATAAACATACCTGATTCCATTCTTGTACCTTCCAACTCCCATCTGTGGCACTGAAAAATGCATACTCTCCTCAAAGACTGGTCCTTTCCTGTATGTTCTAGATCATATTCCCTTTTTAAAATGTTTGTATGTATGTATGTATGTATGTATGTATGTATGTATGTTTATTTTTGAGCCCAAGAGAGAGAACACAGGTGCAGGAGGGGCAGAGAGAGAGGGAGTCAGAGAATTCCCAGATGGCTCCATGCTGACAGCACCAAGCTGATGCAGGGCTCGAACTCATGAACCATGAGATCATGGCCTGAGCTGAAATCAAGAGCTGGATGTTTAACCAACTGAGCCATCCACATGCCCCAGATCGTACTCCTCTTTTATTCTTAGACGATAACCTTCTTCAGCAAGCCCTCCTTTCTGTTGCATCTTCAGCCTTTACTCCTTACGAGAGTCTTTCCATTGACTTTCAGACAGGCATTAGTACTCTTTCATTCAGTTGCTACCCTAACTGTACTTCACAGCCAAACCACACAAAAGAAGTTTGTAAAAATGCTTCCTCTTCCATGTCCTCATGTTGCAGCTGTTCTTCCATATATACACGTGTGTCGTTTTTCTCTACCACTCCTGTCTACCACTCCTGACTGTCACCAATGACCTCCACTCTGCTCCTTCAAATGTTGACTACTTCATGTTCATTTTTCTTGATCTCTTTTCAGTAACATTTGTCAAAGTTGACTTCTCCCTTATGAAATACTGTCTTGGTGTTCATGACACCACACTCCCTGTTTCCCTTCTGAAGGGAATGTTTAAGTTTAAGATGTCCAGAACTGAAATCTCTCTTTCCCACACCCAAATATTTATTTTATTTAGTATTACCCATTTTTGTAAGTAGCACCTCCAGCTATATGGTCATAACTGCCACCAGTTTAGGCATTATCCTGGAAAACTCCCACAGCTCCAGTCCTACATCAAATATGTAAATATGTCCACTCTTCTCATTTCTGACATCTATCTTGTTTCCACCATGTTTCCCCATTTCTAATGATTCTGCCTTTATCAAAGCTGCAAAGTCTCTTTCTTGGACCACCATGATACCCTGTTTCTGCTCTTAACCACTCTACAGTCTATTCTCATGAAGCAGCCAAAGTTTCTAAGCATGCCAACTAGGTATTGTTACTTTCCTTCTTAAAAATTTTTATAGGTTTTGCATCATACTGGTAATAAAATCCAAACTCTCCATCATGGTATGGCAGAGATTACTAGTGGTCTTTCTGACATCCATTCTTCTCCCTTTCTTGAATCTGGTATAAGATTACATTCCTTCTCCCCCATCCCTTACAAATAGGTGTGGTTATGTAACAATCTGGCCAAAGATATAAATGGTAATGTCACCTGGAAGTTCTGGGAAGGATTCCTTAAGGAAACTGATTTAGGACACCCCTTTGGCCTGCCCTCCATACCTCCTTCCTATTGCCTGGTGCATATATGACAGCCTCATCACCACAAACTTTCTTGGACCATGATTGGACGGAACTCTCAGGAAGAAGCTGCAATGCTGGATGACTGTGTAGAAATATAAAGGAGAGATTGTATTCCTGAAGCTGTGATACTCACCCTGGACTGATTTCTTTGGTGTGTGAGAAAAATAAGCTTCTGTTTTCTTCATGCCACTGTTATTTCTGTTTTTCAGTTATATACAGCTGAACTTAATGTTAACTGATACATATGGCTCATAAAGCCCTGCTTGATGATCTGGCCCTGGCTCTCTTCTTTGACCTCGTCGTGTGTGCCTGTCCCCCCGGATCACTATCTGCTCCCCTCACTGGTCTGCTGTCAGTTTCTTGAACTCCTTCCCACCTTGGGGCCTTCCCACCTGTCGTTCCCCTGCCTGGAATGCTCTCCTACTCCTTCTTTGCCTGGCTGACTCCTGTCATCTTTCAGGTTCAAGTTTAAATGTCATTTACTTGGAGAGGACTTCTCTGATTCTCTGATGTAAATTATGTTTCCTGTATCACTCACACTAGTACAATTTTTTCTTCACAATACTGATTACAATTTGAAATGACATATTTATTTGTGAGAGGTTTTTTTTCCCCCCAATGCCTGTCTCTCTGCCATGGCAAAAATCATGTCTATTTGCTCATTACTTATGCCAGAACTTAATTCTAGGCCAGGCATATACTCAGATAGTAATCAAATGAATGGAAGAATATAGAGTACAGGTTAGAGAGTGGGATCAGGGATCTAAGAGTCTGGGTTTTAATCCCAACTCTTACTGGCTGTGAGACTTAACCAAATTACTTAACCTCTTTAAGCCTCATTTTACTGATCTTTAAATGAGGCTAATAGAACATTCCTGAGGGGATTGTGGTGAAGATTAAGTGACCAAATAAAACTGAAGAATTCGACATAGTGCCCTTCACAGAGGAAATGCTCAGTATACACTAGCTATTATTAATGAATAAAAGAAGAAATCAATGAAAATATCCAAGGTCATTTTTGGCAGTCTGTTACCTGACCCAGGAAAGAGATCAGTGCTTTAGCAGTGGCCTTCATTTGCTGAGGTTACAATGCCTGCAGCCAAAGGAGTGATAATATTTGTCACAGGCATTTTGAATATCTACCTTGACCCTTTTGTAGGGGCAAATCAAATGCCCCTACTCCAACAAGGCCCACCCTTGGCTTTTGATAGTTACTTCTCTGGTTTCTACAGAACTTTGACCCCCTTTCTAGGCATCTACCATAAGGTTCCAGAACTGTTGCTCTTTAAGCCCAGGTTCTGTCTATCCCTGGGGATGCCAAGCTATTCTATGCTGCGCCATATTTTGTGTGCCTACTCTCTCCTGACTATCAAGTAAAATCCTTCTAAAAGTGAGATTTTAGTCTGTTATCAAATGAGAGTGAGAACCAAAACACCAAGAAGCAAAGAATGTGGGAAGGGAGGGGGCGGTTGGCTTCCTGTGTGTAAACCACTCCTTACCCAATTACTTCAAAGATGGAGAAACCACCTCAGAGTTTGTTTTGGTTCTATTAGGGAAACTCCAAAGCCACGGTTTTGGAAAGGCTTCAAACATTCCCCAGATGAGCCGTCTTTCCATTTATAAGATACTCCAAAGTCCTATATTTAGTAAGAGTGGAGCAGGACACACACACACACACACACACACACTCACTCACTCACTCACTCACGCAACAACCCACTCTGGAGTTGCTATAATCCTGGTCTGAACATTCAAGAGAATACTTGAATAATACTTACCTACCTCACTGGGGTGTTGTTAACGATTAATTAGTTAATGTTTGTAAAGCACTTTGCAGATGTAAAGTGCTTATAGAAGTGCTAAGTATTATTATTATTAATCAGAAGTTCTAGGGTTTGGCTGAAAAAAAAAATATATATATATTTGCAATCAGACATTTAAATGTGAGTAAATCAAGTTTATTTACAAGGGGATTTTCCTTTTAGGGTCACCTCTTGGTTATTATCGTTTAACCGATCTCTTTTATTTTCATTTGGGCTATGAATGGAGCTGGCTCATCCTGAAAACGTCAATCTTTGAGATAATTTCAAGAATATCCTAGGAAAATAAATTCTGGACAGTGCCCATATCATCAGGAGTCAGGCTGATGATGTATTTCTTCAACAAGGACTCTCTACCTTCCCAGTATCTAAGAATTCCTCTGTAGAGTTCTCATCCAACTTAGTTCTAACTTGGAAAAAAAAATTGCTTATAGAACAGTGTCCTGTCAGATAGGTCAGTGGAATTAATTTGCTAGTTTTGATGAGGATAATAACAGTAATAATCACAAAAAAGGGATTGGATGTATTTCGGTTTTCCTTTCTTCATTCCGCTGCCCTCAGTCTTTGTTCTCTGGAAGAATGCTAAGAAGGTGGGGGTGGGAGGCTGAGGAAGAAGCAAGTGGCTTCTTTGGCACAGCAGTATGCAAACTGTCCAGGGAAGAGTAGCCTTAATGAAGTAGTAAACTGTCTAAGTCCATAACAGCCTGTGAGTAAAGTTCTTTCTTCCAGTGCCTTAGGCAATTCCATGGGAGTCTTGTGGATCTTTAAGGAACTCAGTAGACTCTAAATCAACAAGGGATATGACACTGGCGAATGGGATGAAACAGGAGAAAATCAGACAGTGAAGGCTGCTGCCGCCTTCTTATTAAAAAGACACACTGTGTTTTTGATGGACCATATTTTTTTGGTATATTTTGGTATGTGTGTTTTTTTTCGAGGTATGGTTGGACACTGGTTATTTTTAGCAAGAGCTTACCTTTTCCAGATGTTGAATGAATACCATGCAAGGGTTACATCCTGAAAGTGTAATTCTAGGGTAGGTGGGAACAATCAAGTTGAATTACTGACATGGTAAGGAAATGAAAAGTCAAACTGCTGACCATGTATATTTTATATTATTTAATTAAAAGTAGATAACAGTGTATGAATGAGCCACAAATCAGATAAAAATGGCAGCATTTTCTCATATTTAACACATATTTGACTTGTGGTTATGTGACAGTTTACCAGAACAGGTCTGCAATGTCTCCAAATAGAAAATCAAGAGTGTAATTAAAAAATACTGCAGAGGAGAAGGAATATTAACTCCAACTCCGAGCAGAGTTAATCACAGCCACATTTCCCATTACTGTTATTCCCATTTAATGAGAGTCTCCTCTATTTCTTTCTATATGTTGAAATAAAAAAAAATCATCAGAATTTTATTTTCAATACACATTGTACCTTTTATAGAAATAAAGAATATGGATAGATTACAAATTCTAGGTGTCAGGATTCCCTATTTATTTATTCATTTTAATGGAGTCTCATTAAATATCCAACAGTCAGTCATTCAAAGTTGTCCCTCAGGACAGAACTGCTAATTCACGGGGCTATCTTTAGAGTTTTTGGTTTCATCAGATGAGAAGTTGTGGGGAATGTGCATCTACTCTTCTTCAGTATCCCTGGAGTGACTATTCCCAAGTCGTGCAGAGAATATTCTCAGTGAATCCAGTCTTTTCAGCATCCAATCAAAATGTCTGGTATAACCCGAGTTCAGCATCCTCAGACTCTGAGATAATGCGACAGCCAAAGTTCTGACTCTCCCTGTCAGGTTCCACTTGGCATTCATATTGAATAGGAAAGACTATAGTGTGTTTTCTGCCTTCTGATCTTCAATTATTGGATGACTCAGTTAATTCACCCATCTTTGTTTAAAAATAATCACAAAAATCTCTCATTATACTTTGGTTCTTCTGTCAGAGGGCAGGAGTGGAGTACAAAAATATATTAAATGACAAATTGTTGATAACTCTTTTATGTTTTGGCACCTTTTTCTGCTTTGGATTGGGCAAGACTCTGAGGTGTTTGTGCATTAGAATCTGGTCTAGTATGCCGGTATTCACACTTCCTTTAGTCCTGAGTCAGAATAAATCCCCCACTCTTTAAATAAAAACCTCACCTTCTGTTGCCCAACATTAAGATTGCTTTCCTGATTTTTATTTAAGGGTTTTCCTTGGAGCCAGGATAAAGAACGTGGTATTTATTAATAGAAAGGGTTCTAATTCATTGGAGGAGAGGTGTAGAGGCTGATAATTCCAAGTGAAGAAGAACCTCACTCATTTTCTTGTGTTTAGAGCAAGCCTGATGAGTGAGCTTCCCATGAAGGGTGGCAACCAGAGAAGCAGGATCCTTGGCCAGATCAGCTGAGCAGACTGACTGAGTCAGTATACTAGGTACAGCTGGGACTTGAGAGGGTTTGGTAAACTGGCACTGTCAAGTCCAAAGATTGATGTGAGGATGTTAACAGAAGGCAAGGGGAGAGAATCAAGAACAAATGTGGAATTTGGTGGGACACATGGTTTAAGAGAGAAGTTCAAAACTCTGGAAGTTTGGTGAATGTGGAAGAAAGAATTCTCATTCCCCCTATAATACTGCCCGTAGGGGGTTTAAGAATGGTCATGGTTGCTTGAAGCATTTTCTAAAGGGATGGCAGGAAGTGGGAGGAGGCAACTAAGTCAATGGAATAGAGCTGTAGCATATGCTGAGATCTGAAGTGGGAAATAAATATAAGGACAGGAAATCTGTTTCGTGGATTGTAAGAGATTCATGGCCTCACATTTTAGCGTCTCTAGTGTTGGTTTGCACCTCACAATTGATGACCTCTTGGATTTGATAAAATGTGGTATAGCATGAAAGGCATGAACACATGAGAAAAAGGTGAATCTTTGGCTATACACAGTTCTTGACAGACGTGAGGGTAGAGGTATACTTTCTTTTGCTTATTAAGTGAGAGTATTATGAATGTGATTTTACCTATCACTGTGATTTTTCAAATGAAGCTTTTGGAAAGTCTCATTCAGATGCTGGATCTCAACATTCTCTTTTCTGATGTTGTCACACGTTCCTTCTCTCTCTTCTCTCTCTCTCTCTTTTTCCCGTGTTGACTCCAGTATCTTATATTTAGAGAGAAGTGGGCATGGGAGGAGATCAAATTAATTGTTAACCCCTCAGAAAGGCCTGCCTTTTGGGGTACCTGGGTGGCTCAGTTGGTTGAGTGTCTGACTTCGGCTCAGGTCATGATCTCACAGTTTGTGAGTTCGACCCCCACATCAGGCTCTCTGCTGTCAACGCAGAGCCTGTTTTGGATCCTCTATCCCCCACTCTCTCTGTACCTCCCCCACTCACGCTCATTCTCTCAAAAATAAAAAATACTAAAAAAAAAAAAATAAAATAAAAATAAAAAAAAAAGAAAGGCCTGCCCAGACCACTCAACAAGTCACCATCCTCCATTCGCTATTATATCACTCTGCGTTCTTCTCAGCATAGCACTTATGCTTTTCTGATAGTTTCTTATTTATTTGTTGATTAATTTTGTTTATGATCCATCTTCTCAGTTAGGATGTAAGCTTAAGACGCGTAAGGGTTTTGTCCACTGAAGTGTTCTCTGTGCTTAGAATAGTGCCTGGCACATATCTGACTCTTAGTAAATGTGTGTAAATGAGTAAATGGGTGTATGACCTTGAAAAGAGTTGTACGCTTCCCTGGAGAGTTAGAGCTCCCTGGAGTAAAGTACTGAGCATTATATCCAACTAATGTGTTTGAGGATGTTTCGTGGGTTCCTCTACATTTACCATATATCTTTTACTCAAATAAAAAACTTTAAGAATCATGAGATTCTGGGTCTTTAAGATAGCAACCCCTAAAAATGTAGCTTGAGATTTTCTAGAATCTTAAATTAAAGCTTCCCCATCTCCCTGTCTGGATTTAGGCAGGCTAATCCAGCTTCAAATCAGCCAGTAGCTATTATTCACCCTAAAATTAAAAAGCAAGAAAACAACCTCTCTTCTTGCAAACAGACATTCTTGAAAAGTTTTGGCCTTGTTATGTTGGTCATGGTGTTAGTGATCCATATTTATTTGGTTATAAAATCTCTCTCACATGTTTAAAATAGGTTTATCATTAATATTACACTAGTAGTTGTAATTACTGAGGTGATTGCTTCAACACATTTAAGCCAACTAAAAATACTATAAAAAGAAATTAACCTACCTGCACATAACAGACAGCTCTCAAAATAGCTCATTTATTGCCTAGAGATGGAGATCATGCTAGGAGAAATTGTGAAAATGGACATGAGTCATGGAACTGTCTTTCAGCTTAACCTACATTGATCTCTTGAATAAGCATCACTCTCAGAATGAAATTAACCTCTTTGATTTTAGCAGATCAACTCCCATTATGCCCTCATTCTAAGTTAAATGTAAAAATATAAACAAAACATGCTAAAATTTTGAGTGTGTGTGATGCAGAGTTATCCAGGAGTAATTTAGGAATATTTCTGGCTAAATTTAAAAGCATTTAGAAAGGCAGGTGTATATAAGGAGAATAACCCTTACTTGATCATGTTGGGGTCACCTTGATACTGGCAGGGGTCCTTGTCATGCTGGGCAAGAACTGTTTAGGCAGTTATCATCATCATCTTTAGCTTGATGGTTCAAGGATGAGGCTCAACACATGTATACAGATAAATAGTGTTTGTCATTTCTTCATTCTGAAACCCTTGTTCTTCTGTATTCTACCAAGTGAGTGAGCTTGTTTAAACTGTAATGACCCAAGGGCTCATTCCATTCACGATGCATTCACGAAACATCTATTATATGGAAGGTGCTGGGCTGGGTTCTGAGGATACTGAGGGAGACCCTGATCTTTCCTTTCAAACTGCTGAGGTATGTCTCTGTTTCTGGCTTTCCTGGCAGTATTATGGCAGTGTGTAAATAACCTTGGGTTGTCTGAGTCACCAGTGGAAAAAGTCATCGTATGCCTGGGACGTGTCTTATTTTCAGGATGTTGAAAAGTAAGGTACAGACCCAAGTACCAAATGACTGACAGAAATTTCCCTTTTGATATAAGTGTTTTCATTGTAAATAAGACATGGCCATTGGGGTTGGGTCATTCCTTGGGTCCTTTTTGATTTGCTTAGATCTACAACATTACAGGGTGTGTGGCATTGTCTCCATTTCACCTGTGAGGAACCTGAGGTTTAGTCAGGTTTAGATTCCTGTGGCTGCTGTAACAACTTACCATAAACTAAGTGACTTAAAACAATAGAAACTTATTCTCTCTGAGTTGTAGAGGCCAAAAGTCAGAAATCAAGGTGTTGGCAGGGCCATGCTTCCTTTGGAGGCTCCAGAGGAGTGTTCTTTCCTTCTTACAGCTTGTAGGGGCCATTGGCATTCCTTGACTTGTGGCTACGTGATTCCAATCTCGACCTCTGTGATCACATTGCCTCCTCCTCCTCTGGCCCTGTGTCTTGTTTATATGTCTGTCTCATAAATATACATGTGACTGCATTTAGGGTCCACCTGGATAGCCCAGGGTTTCCTTCTCATCTCAAGGTGATTAACTTCATCACATTTACAAAGACCAGTTTGACAAATAATGTGACATTTCGAGGTTCCAGTGATTTTACACGGATACCTCTTTGGGAGCTATTTCCAGCTTACCTCAGAGGTTAAGCCTTTCTCCAGTGTTTTGCAGCTGGCAGAGGTGGGGTTTAGACATAGCCAGGTCTGACTCTAGAGTCCACTCTCTTAAATCTCCACACTGACTCTCTGGGATCCATGTGGGCATTTGTGTGATGATGGAGTTTTCAGTGCCATAGCATAACCAGTTTTCACCTAGAAATCTAGTATGAAGAACTAAGATGAAGGGTTTATTGATAGAAGTATTTCATTGCTATCTTCCTTTTGATTCATTCAACCAACATTTGAAGTGTGCCCAGGCTGTTCCAGGCTCTGTGCTATCATGGAAACTTAATGTTAACCAAAAACAACCATTACTCTTATCCTTCCAAACTCACCATCTAGATGGGGGGACAGAGATAGATATGAAGTAACATGCAAATGAGTGTATAATCACAAACCGAGAAGGCAAAGGAACATAGGACAAGGAAAGCTTACCCAGGCTGGATGTGAAGAAAAGTTTTCCCTAAGGAAGTGATGTTGGAGTCAAATTTGAAAGTTGAGAAGGAGTTAGCTAGCTAGATGAAGGAAGCAGGCAGCAGAGAAAACCATTCCAGAAAGCAAGAATGACATATGTAAAGGCCTTTTGGTAGGAGAAATCATCAGTATTTTACAAATTGAAATAAGGCTGGAGCACAGAGTGAGACAGCTTTCTGAATATGAGCATTTGTTTCTAGGTGTCTTCCTGGGCACAGAGTAAGACTCCATGAGTTTTCTATGTTGGCAAACCCTTTGAGGGCAGGGAATGTGTTTTATTCATCTCTGGGTGCTCTGGCACAGAAGGGTGTCTGGAAAAGAATATATGCTCAATGCTATGCTTGGTGACTGTCAGTGAATAGATGAATGAACAAATTAGCCTTGACCTTACATATGCAGGATGTTTGACCAAAAGGGCAAAATAACCATAGTCCTGTTTGCTAGTGTTCCCCCTTCTAAGCCAGAGAATCATAGTAGAGCCAAGTGTATTCTAGCCAGTTGTTACACTCATATGATTGTCCCATGTGAGCGGTGAGCTGGTGAGGGAACCAGGAGTCAAAGCCTTTTTGCATCTACTTGTGAAATAATCTGGGAGCGCCTTTGGCCTGAGGAGAGAAAGCTGGATAATAAAACCCAAAACAGCTTCCTCAGCCCTCTTCACAGCTTTACCCAGCACAGACATTGATGATTGCCTCTGGAGGCCAGAGCAGCACCCATTGATTCCTTCATCTCCTTTGAGGGGAGAGACAATGTGAGGCTTTGCCGCAAGCCAACCTCTCTCTGTGGCTCCATATTCTGTTGCACCAGAAGAGAGCTAGCTTTGGGTCCTAAAAAAAGGGACAGGCCAGGAGGAAGGCTTTCCCATCCTCCACTCTGTGAGTTTCACGTCTCTCGTTCACTGCACGCCACCTGGGCTGCCTCCTGTTAGAATGTATGCTTGTGAGATACATAACTTCTATTAACACTCATTTAGCTTCTTTATCTGAGAGAGAATACAATTCGTTTCTGCACAAAACTCACTCAAAAGGATAAGGTCTGAGAGATTGCCTTAGAGCTCATGTTGAGAGTTCTGCGTGGGATGAAACCTGGCTGGTGTTTAGCCACACAAACGCTGCAGGTGTGAGGGTGTGAAGGTCTCGCATCTCACGGATGAGGGGGTGAAGGCCCTCAGAGGCCTGTGTCTGTAATTGCTCCTGTTCCATACAGGAAGCTCTCAGAGCTGACAAATGTGTCCTGGTCTTTGCCCACTGTAAATGGGGTGTCCACTCAGAGAGAAGGATGATATTTTAAATTTAGTCCTAAAATAGAAATTCTACATTGACCTACTAGGCTTGTACTCCTATCTTTCTTCCATCACTTTCTTACCATCTTTCTTACTTCTCTCTTCTTTCTTCTTTTGTTACTTTTCATGTCTTGAGATGGTATGAGATATGAAAAACGGACAGTGAACCCGGAGAGCTCCAGACCAGGGTCTGGCACTAAGGAGCCATGTGGCTGGGGCATTCCGCAGAACTTCTTTGGTCCTCAGTTTCCTCATCTACAACATAGAGCACTGGACTCTGCTCACCCCGTGGAGCATTCACTGCAGTCTTCCAGTCTTTCTTCCCCATGCCCCCACCCCCAGACAGTCCACCCTACTTTCCCCTTTCCCACAAGGCCCTTATCTCTTTCCAGTCATTTCCTTCATTTCTGTCCCTGTCTTTCCCGTCTTTCCTCTCTTTTCCTTGTTCTTGTGGGGAATAGAGGATCACAAGTTGTATTTGGTATTTATTCTCTTTGGAGAATAATGGAGAGATTTCTAAGGCCCCAGTTGATAAGATATCAGCTGTAATTGTACCATTTGCACTACTCTGATAAGAAAATCAGGGCCAAGATATGACGGGCTGGCAGAAGTCATGGACTGCCAAAATGGGCTGGTGCATGATAGGAAAAGGAATTTGGATGAGAGAGAAGACGTGAGGCATCTCTTTCCCTTCACATATCTGTGCCCATATTTGTTTTCCTTGTATCGGGGGCACAGTCCACATGTCCCCAACTGAGAGGGAAGCCCAGGGCCTCCCCATATGTGCTTCTTCACAGGGTTCCATCTGCACCCCAACAGTGGACAGTGTTGGCTAAACTTGCAGGAGCCTCCTCCTTTCATCTGCTCTCCCAGATTATACCTTCTTTTGACTTTGTTTTTCAGAGACAAGACCACCTTAGAACGTGGCTTCTTTCAAAAGAGCATTTGGCAGCGTTCTTCCAAGCCTGAGGGTAGACTGAGAAGTGGTTTCTTCTTTTTCCTAATACAGGTATTAAGCTGACTTAATATTCACTTACTCCGAAAAATCCCACTTCACAGAAACATTTTTTAACATGAGCCAAAGTGTTTCTCCCTAATTCAGCACAATTGCGCCTGGTTTATATCCATTGATGTTAAATGATTTCCCGTTTAATATCAATTGGAAATGGCTGATTTCCTACCCCAAACAGTACTTAATGTCAATTATGGCAGGCAGGGCAGAGCTGTTTTTCAATTAACTGCACCACTCCGTTTTGTTTGCTGGTGAGTGGTACAAAATGCATGCGCACAGAGCCACCTTGTGAAACAGTGACAGAGAGGGATACAGTATTGATTTTGCTCCCTGTTCCTGACCATTGGTTTGGGAGGTGATGGTGGTATTAAGGTTGGCGGGGGGGGGGGGGTGGTCGGGGGGGGGCAGTTAGAACTTCCTTGTCCCTTTTCCCCAGGGACCAGTCATGGTTTAATGAGAACCTACCCTTCCATCAGAGGAACCACTGGTGTGGTAATGACAAGAACTTATTGGGGGAAAGCACAACATTTAACTATAAACAGTCTTGCTGGAACAGAGTTTACAGACATGGGGAAGGGGGTTATAGACTCATAATAAGGATGTGACTGTGATGTGGATTCTCTAATAATGCAAGGAGAGCCTGGGTGTGGTTGTGGCATAAGGCTGAGAATGGCAGCTAACATTTATTGAACATGTATTGTGGGTCAGCAACGTGCTATTTATGTTAGTTAATCCTCTCAATAACCTTGTAAGAGTATATGCCTGTTACGTAGATGTCCATGTCTGAAACTGATAGGATTGTCTAATGCCATTGAGCTATTCAGCGTTTGAAGGTAGAGTTGGAATCCAGCACTGTCTGATTTTATCTCCTGGACCAGTCTCCCTTTCTAATGAAACAGATGGTTGAAAACATCCCTGCTGACTCTGTGTAATTAGGGGTGATGCTCCTTAGAACCTTGGGGGATGGTGCAAGTGGGGAATGGGATGTAGGGGTTTCTCTTTTCCTTGGTCTAGGATCCACAGCTCTACAGAGTCTCTTCTCATGTTGCCTTGTGTTTTTCTACTTCTTTCTGTGTGAGCCTTTCTGCACACTTCTGCCTATGCTGATCCCACACCTTTCAGGGACTAGCTTGAGTTGTCCATGAAACGTTTCTTGATGGCTCTGGCCACCATGGGCACTCCCTGGTGAGCTCTTTCAGCACTTGCACTCTAAGATCCTTTGCTCACATTTTCCACATAGGGAAAGCAAACTTTCTTCAGAGCAGAAACCAAGCAGGAAAGAACTTCGCGTGAAGGGCTGATAGGTCAGAGCTGAAATTCAGTTTTGTCATTTTTTTACCTCATTTTTCTTCATTCAGTGAAGATTTATTAAGTGCCTACCAGGAGCTGTCAATGCCAAGGGGCCTGTGTACCAGTGGAAGGGACAGAGGCTGCAGGGGCGCTTCAGTGCAAGAACACGGGTACTACTATGGGATCGCCCAGGACAGAGCCACTTGGTCCCATGGTGGGGTAGGTGGAAGAATCAGGAAAGTTTCTCTGGGGTGGGCATGTGAGTTGAGTTTTGGGAATGTGGACAAGCAATGGCAGGTAGCAGTCAGAGGGATGGAAACCTGAGGGAATGTTTTAGTGCAGGGTCAGCCGCTGCACAGGTCTAGGTAACACTAGACCTGACAGGTTATTGAGCCTCTTGGATCTCAGTCTTCTGTCTACACCTTCGTCGTAGGGGTGGTATGAGGATCAGTAACAGCATATACATTTGCTGAGCATTTACTCTGAGCCTTGCGTTGTTACGAGCTCTTCACTTGTATGAACTCTTTGAATCCTCCTAACAATTTTATGATGTAGACATTGCTTTGTGGCTCATTTTGCAGATGAGGAAACCGAGTCACACACAGCTTAACTCTTCCAAAGTAACCGAGCTAGTATAAACAGTAGGGCTAGAATTCAGACCTGGTAATCTGGCGCTTGAGGCTGACCTCTTAGCCTTTAATCTCTGCTGTTTCCTCAGTGCGTGAACAAAGTAATCATTCCATTAATAGTTATTGCTTTGATTTCTTTACCTCTGCTTTAAAACAAAACAAAACAAGGGGCACCTGGGTGGCTCAGTTGGTTTAGCATCCACTTCTTGATTTCAGCTCAGGTCATGATCTCATGGTTTGTGGGCTCAAACCCCTCATCGGACTCTGTGCTGACAGCATGGAGCCTGCTTGGGATTCTCTCTGCCCCTCCCCTGCTTGCTCATTCATTCTCATTCTTTCTCTCTGTCTCTCTCCCCCAACCCCATCTCAAAAAAAATAAATAAAGATTTAAAGCAAACCAAACAAACTTTTCTCTTGGGAAAGATAAGTTCTTTCTTCTTCAAAACTCCACACTGTTAGGAATAGACCGTGCTAGCTGGCAGTGAACCCATCCCCCTTCACTGTGGAACCTATTTCAGTGTTGTGAAGAAGAGAACACGTGCAACAGAACAGAACAAGCCATAGAGATAAATGCTTATGCAGAGAAAAGTGGCCAGCCAGACTAGGAAAAAGTGAAGCTTCTTGTTTCTAAGATTTATTTAGGCATCAGAACACAGATAGTTCCTTGTCTGGGTATTGCTAAGAGAACGGGTAGCCCTTTCCTTGGCTACTCTTCCTAAGATGGTTTGCGAATATGCTTTCTTGGGGGAGGGGGTCCTCTTGAGCTCTCAGATTCCAGGGTCAGTCATTCCAGGTGTTTTGAATGTCATAATTGCTAATATACATTTTTCTGACCAATTAATTTGGAGGAAATGTCAGCTACCAGTACATGGGCTGATCCCATTGGTTGAAAATTACAGTATATTCTTTAAGTACTGCTCAGACTAGCACTTGAAGATGTACATTTTTCTGTTTCCTCTTCCTGTGACTTCTGTTGACCTACATGAGACATTCTGTATATCTCATATATGTCTGAGATATTCAGGTTTGTGTAAAAACCTGTGGGATTATTTGGTAAGACCATTTGATGACAATTTGGATTTTCTTTGAAATTCTTATAGTAATAGGAATTTATTCTTTAAAACATAATTACAGTCATATATAAATGCTAGTGATTTTTATTTTGCTATATGTTTTTGAGTTTAGATCAACTTTAAACACTAAAAGGAAGGAGAATAAAAGAGAATGGACAGATGTAAGGGCTAGGAATCAAGAGCCCTTACTAAGTCATTGAGCCAGGCTATCATTGTTTTCAAAAATGGTACCAGTGATAACTCTTATGCAGTAATTTCTAGCCTAAACAAACAAAAAGAGTTTTGTTATTTGACATTAGATTGTACTTATGGATAATGTTCCATTCATCCTTGCAGTATTTCAGAATGTTATGAAAATAAATATCTTCTTCAATTCAGACTGGCTCAAGGTCGATGCATGAAAGCCAGAACTTTGAACTCCTTTTTACTACATGTCTGATTCCTATTGGTTATCCTATGCCTTGATTGAAAGCATTATTCTCTAGGGTTGGACTTTCAGAATTATAAAGAATGGATGAGGAAGAGTTTTATGAAGAAATGAGTTTATAAAGAATGCTTACTACGTGCCTGGTACTGTGCTAGGCAGATTTAAAACACATTCTTAATTCTTCAGAAGAAGCCAATTCTCTACATGTGATGTATGCACCCCTTTGGCATAGTCTTTACAATAATAGGTGGTGATTATGCCAGAGAATCTCAGGCCTTGCCAAATGAAACATAGGTATTTGGCATGATCTGGAGTAGTATGTCCACCTTATCATATCCATCTCACAGGTGTGGTGGAAAGATGGTCTTAAGGTCTCTGGGCACAAATTCTTGACATTTGGCTCAGGTCTCTCTTAACTGCCTTTACTTGCTCACCTCCAAAGTATCTAATCCACCTGCTAATTAAAGGAAAAATAGAGACAGCAGATGAGAAGTGTGACTTTTTTCCCCCTTTCGAAGCAATTTAAGCCTTTGGAAGATACACAAATGTAGTCCTATTATTCAAGTTAATTTACAATCCTTCCCTCGTCCACTACAAGGAATTTATGAACCTGGAAGAGCTGGAAGTCCCTTAGCAAAGTAAACAAACTGTAATTCAGGATTGCATACTTTCAAGGAGCCTCTATCAGCAGGTTTTATTTTCACACCATAGGTGAAAGATAATTTGGTGAGCCATACTTTGTCTCGTTGGGAGCAGCAACAGCCTGTCTGCACCGTGCAGGAAGAGTGGGTTAACACACAGTAGCTGTCATTGTCCTGGTGATAAGGATGACAGTGAGAACTGGCATTGACCGAGCTGTCGCCATGCCCCAGGGACCATCTTCCCTGTTTCAGCCCACTGTACCCTTTGAGCTAGACACTGTTATTATCTACATTTTACAGATGAGGAAACTGAGGCTTTTAGATGTTTGGATATTTTTCCTCTAGGAACAAAGTCAGAATGTGACTTCACACAATGTAGCCACAGATGGGACATTATCTGAGGCAGAGAGTGGACTCTGGAGGAGGTGGGGGAGATTGGATTGTGTTTTGTTTTTTAGAAAGGGGGAAATTTCTTGTTCTTCTTCTGTTTGTAGCCCCCTGATCCCCTTTCAAAGCAGACTATAAACACTAAACTAGAAGTCAGAAGGCCTGTGTCCAGTCCTAGCCCTAAAAGGTACTGGCCACATGATCTTGGACGAATCCTTTCCTCTTTTCTGGCATCAGTTTCCTATTCTTAAAATGAGGAGGACAACACAGGTAGCTGATATCTAGGACCCATGGCTCTCAGTTTCAGTGGCTCCAGGATTCTGTGAACCTGGGTGATCGATCTTTGTCTTTCAACCCCTCCCTCATCCACCCTTGTGTGTGGGACAGTGATGCTTCTCTTGGATATGCTAGGCACTAAAAAGAGAGAAAGTTGTTTTTTTATGTGCTGTATACCAGACGACCTTGATGTGATGGACTATGGGATCTGGTGACACTGCACACTCAGTACTATTCAACACTTTGCCTGAAAGGGAGGAAGGAATGGATTTATTGACTTGCGACTTTGACTCGGGCCTGTGTATCAGGCCCGTTATTATGTGGAATGATTAGGCTGCAGTGGCAGGGACAAGTTAAACTAGAACAACAAAAGACCTCCTTAACCTTTACCTGGACACGAGGCCATTCATAATGACTTGCATGGTTTGGAAAACCAAGTCTCTCCTGGAGCACTCAATACTTTTGCAGCCCCAGCAAATGAGCAGGAAAGAGGAAGATGGATGGGTGAGGGAGATGAAATGTAATCCAGTTCTGCATAGTCCTGTTTAGAATGCTGAGTTCAGGTCTGTGTCAAAAAAACAGCGATGCCTTAGAGATCATCATCATTTTCTTTGGCTTGGAAAAGGAATTTGAAACCAGATACAATGGTTGCTCGCTGAGAAAACTTCAAACTATTTGTTATCCACTAGAGCAAATTATGCTGTTTCTGAAGGATATTTTCCTTCTTGAAGGAACCATGTGCCTCCTATTAATGTGAAAGGAACTGGATACATGGAGCTTTCACACACACACACACACACACACACACACACACACGCACCCGATCTCCCCCCCACCCCCTGCAACCCAGAGTCTCAAACACAAGGTCTCCTTGAAAAGCTAAAATAACCATCTCAGACTTGCCTTACTTCTGAAAAATACTGTCCCCTCTAGCCCACCTCCCTGGTTCAGCCAAATGAGACATAAATTTTGATGGAATGGCTGTAATGTCAACCATTTCAAAATCTTGGGTAGCACTTTTTCCCCCCACACACATTTCCCCCTAAATATTGTAAGTTTTAATGGAGCTGGATATGACACAAGAATTAGAGAATCAGAGTATTGCAGTGTAAGGAGACCTTACTGATCATCTAACCCAAGGGTAAACCTGCCTTTTCTTCATAGGGCCTGGTGGCAAGTATTTTAGGCTTCATAGTGTCGTCAGTCTTTGTCACAAATACTCAGCTCTGCTGCTATAGCAGGAAAGTAGCCATGGACAGGACACAGACAAGTGAGTGTGGCTGTGTTCCATAAAACTTTACTTCCAAAAACGGACAAATGGCAGGTCAGATTTAGCTAATGGCTGTAGTTTGCTGACTCCTGATCTAACCTGTTGATGAGGTGAAGGAGACAGAAGCCCAGAGATGTGAAGAGGGTCATCCAGAGATGTGAAGACTGGAGTTTTGTGGAGTAGGAATCAGATGCTTCATTCTGGGGTTCCTGGTCTGGAGAATTTCTTTCAGCAGCATAGTCTTAGTCCACTTGAACCCACAAATATTTCTAAGTTATTTGTGAAAATCATTTATATCATTTGTGAAAATTAATTTATAAGATAGAATGCGGAAACTGTGCTTGGCTAGTAGAGGTCATGGCTGGCATGATCTGAGACTTGAGTGTGGTTGTTGGTGACCCTGAAACCAAAAACTTCCTCACACACATCATCCGGGTAGGCTCTGGCCGTCTGTTGACTTATGTGGGCCTGTGGGAAGGAACCTAAGTGCTTTCTATCACTGGTCCATCACTGGGACAAGCGTCATTGGGAGACTTGAGTGGGGTTGGTTCCAACAGGTGCCAGATCACAGAAAAGGACACTGGGGAACAACAGAATGAAGAAGTCTCATAGAAGTGGCCCAACGTAGCCATATTTGTAAAGGACCATAGTTCTGGGACCATGAGAAGCTCTACTAAAATCTAGTTGACGTGGTCACCTGGGGGCACCCATGAATCCAGCCACAATAAAAATTTAAAAAATGAGATTACCAGGAACCCAAGTGTCTCTGCAAGGAGCTTCTGTGTTCCCTCACAAAATAGCACAACCAGAAAGAGCATGCATTTCTTTTCCTGATGGAGATTTATATAACCTGGAAATCTGGCACGAGGCAGTAATGGAGCGCCAGTTAGGACAGCTGAGAAGGTGGGCATCAAGGAGTGATGGAGGTCATGAGTGAGTCAGTGGCACCACCCAGGTGGCATAGACAGGCACAGAGGCATAAAACATAGAAGACCCAGAGGCAGACTACAGTAATGCACAGGGACAGTGGCAGAGAGGAGAGACTATACGAAGTGTTGGTTGTAGGAGGGGGTGTACAGTGAGTTGACATCAGTATGTTAGGGGCTCAAGCTGAGCAT